>NC_069502.1:171105084-171270084 GCF_027579735.1 Bombina bombina | reverse complement strand
ACAAACAGTGGAGTTACTACTCCAAAAGACAATAATTGCGTACAAATAGCTATATCTCTTTACCTAAGTATTAACATTCAGATTCATGTTTAATCCTAACTTACAAATCAGATATATATAATAATATTTATAAATCAAATGACCTCATCAATATTACATCCCTCCTCCCTCCCTAGAAAAAAAAAAAGAGGAAAAACACAAAACTTGCTAAGGCCCCACTGAGCCCCGCCTCCTCTACCCCCCCACACTTCACTTGGGTGTTAATAATTTATTCTAAAACCAATATGAAATTTCTTCCTTGATAGTGAGTAAAATCACTTCAGATCCGGCCAAAGGAGTCATCTCTCTTCATTTTTAGTCTAGAGTCGTATGCCACTGTTATTGCAGAGTTTATCAGTAATTTCCTAACTTCACCAATCGAGGGTGCAGTAGAGCAAATCCATTTACTGAATATTGATTTTCAGGATGAAATTAGATTTTTTACCCCTTGAGTCATAAGTTGTCTAAAACAGGATAGATTATTTTGTCAATTGTATTTTCATTTTTATTATTTGGGGAAGAAAATGATCGACTTTCAACCAAAATAGTTTTAGTTTAGGGCAATCCCACAATAAGTGTCCCAAGTCCAGGTCTTGATAACGACATTTAAGACACTCGTTGATAACATCTTTTTTCCACTTAGTCACTCTTCGTGGGGTTAAGTAGTCCCTATTCAATAATCTAAACTGAGTATCTCTCAGATATGTTGAGAGGCAGAGAGCCTGAGTTTTTTTTGACACTTTTCAAAATTATCCTGTCCAGATCAGGCAGATCTACTAACTTTATCCAACAATTCCTTAATTCTAACAACAGCTTTGCTGCATCAACTACTCTGAGAATTCTATAGATTGAGCAGATATTAATATTTTTTAATTGGAGAAAATAAAACATATGTTTTCTTTGAACTTCTGGAAAAAAAATTAAATTGATCAAAAGTATAAAGTTTCTTAGAGCCTTTGTTATAAAAGTATTCAAATGTTAGGGAATTGATAGATGACCATTTATCAAATATGCCAACCATGTTTCCTAAGGTAAAATGACCATTACCTTGTATTGGCAACCATTTGGAAACATTTGATTCTGTCCCCAATAACTTTGCTGATTTCCTCCATACCCCTAAGATATCTCTATATAGATAAGATAGTTTTCCCTAGATCCTTGTTTAGTGCATGTATCACAAAGTTTAGAGAGTACGGGTAACATATATGCTCCTCTAGAGCTTCATTTGAATATCTAAAAGATTGTAAAAACCAATCGATGGGGAAGCACAAAATAGTTGCTTGATTATACCATTCCAAATTGGGCAGATCAAGACCTCATTTGCAATAAGGCTGATACAGATGAGCAAGTTTTATTTTTGTTTTACTCCCCTTCCAAAGAGAATATCTCAAAGATTGGTTAAATAGCAATAGGATGATCTTCTTAATTAACATAGGGAACATCCTAAGTGTATAAAGAATTTTGGGAATAATAAACATTTTATAAAGATTCATTTTTCCTGACTATGGTGCATTGTGGGGGATGCTGCTCATTTCCTACACTTCCTTTTATGGCCAGACTGGTGTGCATCATCCATGTGAGACAGGATGCAGTCTCAGAATTGTGATGTCATCACTTATTATTTAAAGGGCCTCTGTTCAGTATGCTTTGCCTTTGCGTTGTCTCAGACCTGTTTGTGAGAGCTCCTGTGTATTACCTGGCTGCCTGACGTCCTTCCTGGTTCCTGATACCTGGCTTGTTCCTGACTCTGCTGTTTTCCTTGTTCCTGATTCCGGCTTGTCTGACTACTCGCTTTGGCTTCTGACTCGGCTCGTCTGACTACCAGCTCTGGTTTTGACTCCTGGCTTGTTATTTGACTTGGGGACTATTTTACTATTTTTTGCTATGAATAAAAGTGTGATTATTTTTGTACTTCTCGTCTCAGTCTGATTCCTGGCACCCTGACATTACGCATAGGCCATGAATCCTGATGGTGTTAATAATCCACCTTTACCTGCTATCATTTCCAGGATGGATGAACAGGATCACCGCCTGGATCAATTTGCACTAGCCCTGCAAACCCTGCTGACCCGCACTGCACATTTGGACCAAAGTGTCCCGCAAGTTATAGCTGCTCCTGTTTCTGCTGCTGCACCTATGCCTACCAGGAGCATGTCCGGTTCTGCACCTCTACCTCAGCGATATGGAGGGGATCCTATTCAGTGCAGATGGTTTTTGAACCAGGTGGGAATTTACTTTGAGATGTTACCTCAGGCGTTTCCCTCTGACAGAGCTAAGGTGGGATTTCTCATCTCGTTACTCTCTGACACAGCTCTTGCCTGGGCTAATCCCTTGTGGGAGACTAATAAACCTGTGATTTCAAATTACCCTGAATTTGTGGCCTCCTTTCGAAGGGTATTTGATGTTCCGGCTCGCTCCTCCTCTACTGCTAAACGACTCATGTCCATTCAGCAAGGTACAAGATCTGTTGCTCAGTATGCTATTGAGTTCCGTACACTTGCCGCAGAGGTAGGTTGGAACAATGAAGCCCTTGTTGCCGCCTTCTTTCATGGGCTCTCTGATGCGATTAAAGACAAAGCTGCTGCCAGAGATTTACCAGAGGATCTTGAGGCATTGGTGTCTTTTTTGATCCTAATTGACATCAGACTCAGAGAGAGGCCCTCTTTCAAGGAGCGCTTGCAGAAGCCTCCTGTTCCGTTGTCTCCTACGTGTTCGTTCCCACCCATGCCTCCCTCTCCTCCCATGCCTCCTGGTCCCGAGTCACCAGGTACTGCTGAGCCAATCCAGTTGGGATTCACGCGTCTCTCCGCGTTGGAGAGGGCCTTTAGGAGGAGGGAGAGGCTCTGCCTCTATTGTGGGTTACAGGGCCACCTTTTGAAGTCTTGTCCTACACGGCCGGGAAACGCTCACACCTAAGGTCCTGTCAGGGGCAGACCTTGGGTGGTTTATCCTCGTCCCCGGGACCGCTTACGGAGAAACCTTTTGTCAGCTAACGCTGCTTTTTTTCCCAGCGCTACCCTTCCAACAACGCTGGTATTTAGAGTTGTCTGAGGGGCTGCGTTAGGCTAGAAAAAGGGAGCGTTGAGCCTAATGTAGCTCCACTTCAACCCTCAATACCAGCGTTGCTTGCGGTAGCGGTAAGCTGGAAAAAACGTGCTCGTGCACGATATCCCCATAGGAAACAATGGGGCATTTTGGGATGAAAAAAAACCTAACACCTGCAAAAAAGCAGCGTTCAGCTCCTAACACAGCCCCATTGTTTCCTATGGGGAAGTCTACACCTAACACCCTAACACTTATTAACCCCTAATCTGCCGCCCCGCTATAGCTGACACCTGCATTATATTATTAACCCCTAATCTGCCACTCCAGACACCGCCGCAACCTACATTATCCCTATGAACCCCTAATCTGCTGCCCCTAACACCGCCGACCCCTATATTATATTTATTGCCCCCCCAACGTCGCCGCTACCTTACCTACACTTATTAACCCCTAATCTGCCGACGGGACCTCGCCGCCACTATAATAAATGTATTAACCCCTAAACCGCTGCACTCCCGCCTCGCAAACACTAGAATAAATAGTATTAACCCCTAATCTGCCCTCCCTAACATCGCCGCCACCTACCTACAATTATTAACCACTTATCTACCACCCGCAACGTTGCCGCTACTATAATAAATTTATTAACGCCTAAACCTAAGTCTAACCCTAACCCTAACACCCCCCTAACATAAATATAATTTAAATGAAACGAAATAATATTCCTAAAAATAACTAAATTAATCCTATTTAAAACTAAATACTTACCTATAAAATAAACCCTAATATAGCTACAATCAGTGATGTGCAGTCACTAGAGGCAGGTGAGGCAGTGCTTGACCTCTCATATGGGCAAAAAAAAAAATTTTTTATTGGCTTTAAAAAAGAAAAATTGTATTTTTTTTTCCCCAGCATTTTTTTTTCTCACAGCTATATGTTGTGCAATGAAGAGGCACAAGCAGGTCTGCCCACAATTACACAACATTCTGCACCACCTACTGGATACAAGTGGTTAAGATCATTGCATGGCCCATTAACTGCTTATTTGAGGCAGTCCTATTTGGGCTGAACCAATCCAGCGAGAGGCATTAGTAAGTGGAACATAGGATTGGGGCTGGATGTTAAATCATATAAAACAAAACCTGAAAAAAACAACTTTCATATATTTTGTTGCTGTCCTGTGAACCTGCTAGCTTTGCTAAAGTGAAAAAGAGAGTTCTGTTCTTCCCCTCTAAGTGCAGTGGAATGTGCCACTGTCACTTCCTGAATCCTTACAGAGCAGGAAAAGAGAGGCACAGAGAGCACTGTTTCAGCCACATCTTATTGAAGTAAGATTTTACTGAAAGGGATTCTGTCAGTGAAAATGATAATTTAATGAATGTGGTTTAGTGTTTTTTTACTCTTTTACAGCAGGGTCGTTTTTGTATTTTGTTTACTCAAACTTTACACCCACTAACTTAGCAGCTTGCCTCTGTACTTCACACTAAATTATAGAATAATTTTCTGAACTCTCTGTAGCTCTGCTGTTTTATTACTTTAAAATGCAGTGGTCCCCCCCCCCACCTTGTGTGTGTGTGTGTGTCTCTCTCTCTCTATGTATCCATCTCTCTCCTATGTGTTGTTCTCCCCCATGGTCTCTCTCTCTGTCTCTCTTCCTCCCCCTCTGACTCTCATCCCTTATGTAATGAAAGAATCTATAAGCATAATTTGCAGCATTAAAGTAAAAAGTATGTTTTAAACATATTTTAATGGGCATGGATTTCTAGATCTCATAATCAGAGCAAGCATTGTGTTATCTGGCAAGAGTTTCTGTTACAATCCTTTTAGACTAAAATCAGATGTTTACTAAGTTGACCAGTTTTCCAAAACACCATTTAAAGGGACATGAAACCCATATGCAAATTTAAATAACTTTCCAATTTACATCTAATATCTAATGTTCTTCATTCTTTTGATGTCCTTTGTTGAAAATCATATCTAAATATGCTCAGTAGCTGCTGATTGGTGGCTACACATAGATACCTCATGTGATTGGCTCACCCATGTGCACTGCTATTTCTTCAACAAAGGATATCTAAAGAATGAAGGCGTATCCTAGCCACTGCCTCACCAGCCTCTGACGTCACTGCACGTCACTGGCTACAATATAACTAATAATTACATTGTAGCTATTTTAGGATTTATATTTATTCTACAGTCAACTTTGTATTTATTTTAACTAGGTACAATAGCTATTAAATAGTTAATAACTATTTAATAGCTACCTAGTTAAAATAAGTACAAAATTACCTGTAAAATAAATCCTAACCTAAGTTACAAATACACCTAACACTACACTATCAATAAATTAATTAAATAAATTACCTACAATTACCTAAAATAGAATACAATAAAATAAACTATTCTATAATACAAAAACAAACAAACACTAAATTACAAAAAAAAAGAATTACAAGAAGTTTAAACTAATTACACCTAATCTAAGACCCCTAATAAAATAAAAAAGCCCCTGAAAATAAAAAAATTCCCTACCCTATTCTAAACTACCAAAGTAATCAGCTCTTTTATCAGCCCTTAAAAGGGCTTTTTGCGGGGCATTGCCCCAAAGTAATCAGCTCTTTTACCTGAAAATAAAAATACAATACCCCCCCAACATTACAACCCACCACCCACATACCCCTACTCTAACCCACCCAAACCCCCCTTAAAAAAACCTATCGCTAACCCCTGAAGATCTCCCTACCTTGAGTCGTCTTCACCCGGCCGAGCCGAATTCTTCATCCAAGGTGCGCAGAGGAGGTCCTTGAACCGGTAGAAGTCTTCATCCAAGCGGCAAAGAAGAGGTCCTCCCTCCGGTAGAAGTGTTCATCCAGGCGGTGTCTTCAATCTTCATCCATCCGGAGCGGAGCCATTTTCAACGGAGCCGACGCGGAGCCATCCTCTTCAACCGACGACTTCCCGACGAATGAAGGTTCCTTTAAGGGACGTCATCCAAGATAGCGTCCCTTCAATTCCGATTGGCTGATAGAATTCTATCAGCCAATCGGAATTAAGGTAGAAAAATCTGATTGGCTGATGCAATCAGCCAATCAGATTGAAGTTCAATCCGATTGGCTGATCCAATCAGCCAATCGTATTGAACTTGCATTCTATTGGCTGTTCCGATTGCATCAGCCAATCAGATTTTTTCTACCTTAATTCCCATTGGCTGATAGAATTCTATCAGCCAATCGGAATTGAAGGGACGCCATCTTGGATGACGTCCCTTAAAGGAACCTTCATTCGTCGGGAAGTCGTCAGTTGAAGAGGATGGCTGCTCGTTGGCTCCGTTGAAGATGGCTCCGCTCTGCTCCGGATGGATGAAGATTGAAGACGCCGCCTGGATGAACACTTCTACCGGATGGAGGACCTCTTCTTTGCCACTTGGATGAAGACTTCTACCGGGTCAAGGACCTCCTCTGCGCACCTTGGATGAAGAATTCGGCTTGGCTGGGTGAAGACGACTCAAGGTAGGGAGATCTTCAGGGGGTTAGCGATAGGTTTTTTTAAGGGGGGTTTGGGTGGGTTAGAGTAGGGGTATGTGGGTGGTGGGTTGTAATGTTGGGGGGGGTATTGTATTTTTATTTTCAGGTAAAAGAGCTGATTACGTTGGGGCAATGCCCCGCAAAAAGCCCTTTTAAGGGCTGGAAAAAGAGCTGATTACTTTGGTAGTTTAGAATAGGGTAGGGATTTTTTTATTTTGGGGGGCTTTTTTATTTTATTAGGGGGCTTAGATTAGGTGTAATTAGTTTAAACTTCTTGTAATTCTTTTTTTTTTGTAATTTAGTGTTTGTTTTTTTTGTATTATTATAGAATAGTTTATTTTATTGTATTTTATTTTAGGTAATTGTAGGTAATTTATTTAATTAATTTATTGATAGTGTAGTGTTAGGTGTATTTGTAACTTAGGTTAGGATTTATTTTACAGGTAATTTTGTACTTATTTTAACTAGGTAGCTATTAAATAGTTATTAACTATTTAATAGCTATTGTACCTAGTTAAAATAAATACAAAGTTGCCTGTAAAATAAATATAAATCCTAAAATAGCTACAATGTAATTATTAGTTATATTGTAGCTATATTAGGGTTTATTTTATAGGTAAGTATTTAGTTTTAAATAGGATTAATTTAGTTATTTTTAGGAATATTATTTAGTTTCATTTAAATTATATTTATGTTAGGGGGGTGTTAGGGTTAGGGTTAGACTTAGGTTTAGGGGTTAATAAATTTATTATAGTAGCGGCGACGTTGGGGTTAATAATTGTAGGTAGGTGGCGGCGATGTTAGGGAGGGCAGATTAGGGGTTAATACTAATTATTCTAGTGTTTGCAAGGTGGGAGTGCAGCGGTTTAGGGGTTAATACATTTATTATAGTGGCGGCGAGGTCCGGTCGGCAGATTAGGGGTTAATAAGTGTAGGTAAGGTAGCGGCGACGTTGGGGGGGCAGATTAGGGGTTAATAAATATAATATAGGGGTCGGTGATGTTAGGGGCAGAAGATTAAGGGTTCATAGGTATAATTCGGTCGGCAGATTAGGGGTTAAAAATGTTTATTATAGTGGCGGCGATGTGGGGGGGCCTCGGTTTAGGGGTACATAGGTAGTTTATGGGCGTTAGTGTACTTTGTAGCACAGTAGTTAAGAGCTTTATATTCCGGCGTTAGCCCATAAAGCTCTTAACTACTGACTTTTTTTGACGGTAGGAGTCTTGTCGGTAGAGGGTCACTTCTCCCAAGACTCCAAATACTGGCGTTAGGCAGATCTCATTGAAAAGATAGGATACGCAGTTGGCGTAAGGGGATCTGCGGTAGCCTGGAATCGCGGTAGGGAAGTGAGCGTTAGACCCTTTCCTGCCTGACTCAAAATACCAGCGGGCGGCCAAAAGCAGCATTTGACCCCTTAACGCTGCTTTTGATGGCTAACGCCAAACTCTAAATCTAGCCGATTGTTTCCATTGCAGCAAAGGATTCTGGGTAAGATATGCAAATAAGGTTCACACTGACTCACTTTTTTACTTTTAGCCTGCTTTTTAAGGCAGACTTCCCTTTATGCCATAGCATCGCGGTATTACACAGCTTTTAAAGGGACACTGAACCCAAATTTTTTTATTTAGTGATTCAGATAGAGCATGCAATTTTAAGCAACTTCTAATTTACTCCTATTAAGTTTTCTGCATTCTCTTGCTATCTTTATTTGAAAACGAAGGCATCTAAGCTATTTTTTGGTTCAGTACCCTGGACAGCACTTGTTTATTGGTGGGTGCATTTATCCACCAATCTGCAAGAACAACCCAGGTTGTTCACCAAAAATGGGCCGACATCTAAATTACATTCTTGCTTTTCAAATAAAGATACCAAGAAAATGAAGGAAATTTGATAATAGGAAGAAAATAGAAAGTTGCTTAAAATTGCATGCTCTATCTGAATCACGAGAGAAAACATTTGGGTTCAGTGTCCCTTTAAGCTTAGCTTAGTACAGTGATTTAGACCAATCCTAGGACGGCTGTTTTGTGGTTTTTGAAACTCATCAGCTGGAATCACTGCTAGGTAAAGTTGATTTCTGGGCAAAATACAACAATTAAAATTATGGGGAGGCGAAAAGTGAGTTTAAAATCCTCCACTAAATACAAAATGTAGAGAAAATAATTCATTGTGTAACGCCTTTACAAATCTAGACAAGTCAGAAGACTTGCTTTTCCCACAGAAACTCTCTGAATACATTGTTTCCAATGCAGCAAAGGATTCTGGGTAAGATATGCAGATGAGGTTCACAATGACTCACTTTTTTATTTTAGACTGCTTTTTAAGGCAGACTTCCCTTTATGCCATAGCAAAAAAAAATACAACTTGCCTAATAATTCTGCACTCCCTGTATATATATATATAGTGTATATATATATATATATATATATATATATATATATATATATATATATATTTATATATATATATACACTATATATATATATACAGGGAGTGCAGAATTATTAGGCAAGTTGTATTTTATTATTGAACAACAACCATGTTCTCAATGAACCCAAAAAACTCATCAATATCAAAGCTTAATAGTTTTGGAAGTAGTTTTTAGTTTGTTTTTAGTTATAGCTATTTTAGGGGGATATCTGTGTGTGCAGGTGACTATTACTGTGCATAATTATTAGGCAACTTAACAAAAAACAAATATATACCCATTTCAATTATTTATTTTTACCAGTGAAACCAATATAACATCTCAACATTCACAAATATACATTTCTGACATTCAAAAACAAAACAAAAACAAATCAGTGACCAATATAGCCACCTTTCTTTGCAAGGACACTCAAATGCCTGCCATCCATGGATTCTGTCAGTGTTTTGATCTGTTCACCATCAACATTGCGTGCAGCAGCAACCACAGCCTCCCAGACACTATTCAGAGAGGTGTACTGTTTTCCCTCCTTGTAAATCTCACATTTGATGATGGACCACAGGTTCTCAATGGGTTCAGATCAGGTGAACAAGGAGGCCATGTCATTAGATTTTCTTCTTTTATACCCTTTCTTGCCAGCCACGCTGTGGAGTACTTGGACGCGTGTGATGGAGCATTGTCCTGCATGAAAATCATGTTTTTCTTGAAAGATGCAGACTTCTTCCTGTACCACTTCTTGAAGAAGGTGTCTTCCAGAAACTGGCAGTAGGACTGGGAGTTGAGCTTGACTCCATCCTCAACCCGAAAAGGCCCCACAAGCTCATCTTTGATGATACCAGCCCAAACCAGTACTCCACCTCCACCTTGCTGGCGTCTGAGTCGGACTGGAGCTCTCTGCCCTTTACCAAACCAGCCATGGGCCCATCCATCTGGCCCATCAAGACTCACTCTCATTTCATCAGTCCATAAAACCTTAGAAACATCAGTCTTGAGATATTTCTTGGCCCAGTCTTGACGTTTCAGCTTGTGTGTCTTGTTCAGTGGTGGTCGTCTTTCAGCCTTTCTTACCTTGGCCATGTCTCTGAGTATTGCACACCTTGTGCTTTTGGGCACTCCAGTGATGTTGCAGCTCTGAAATATGGCCAAACTGGTGGCAAGTGGCATCTTGGCAGCTGCACGCTTGACTTTTCTCAGTTCATGGGCAGTTATTTTGCGCCTTGGTTTTTCCACACGCTTCTTGCGACCCTGTTGACTATTTTGAATGAAACGCTTGATTGTTCGATGATCACGCTTCAGAAGCTTTGCAATTTTAAGAGTGCTGCATCCCTCTGCAAGATATCTCACTATTTTTGACTTTTCTGAGCCTGTCAAGTCCTTCTTTTGTCCCATTTTGCCAAAGGAAAGGAAGTTGCCTAATAATTATGCACACCTGATATAGGGTGTTGATGTCATTAGACCACACCCCTTCTCATTACAGAGATGCACATCACCTAATATGCTTAATTGGTAGTAGGCTTTCGAGCCTATACAGCTTGGAGTAAGACAACATGCATAAAGAGGATGATGTGGTCAAAATACTCATTTGCCTAATAATTCTGCACTCCCTGTATATATACTGCATATATTGCAATACACACAGAAAAAAAGGTAGTTGAATATATCTACAAACAATAGCTTTCATAAAAATATCTTAATGGCCATATTCTGTTTAATCACCCCCCAGCTTACAAAGTGTGCTACTAGACATCTCTAAATCCAAATGCAAAAAAAACTAAATTTTCTGTATTCTTTACATTTGCTTTAAAATGCAAAACAAGCGACCCCTTTCTGCGTTTATTTAGACACCTTGTAAAGTTGTGTTTCGCTAGCACAGTATGAAGATCTCACACCTGTACCACGTATTGCGGGACTGTTACAGCTTCCCCTTCAGAACAAGTATCCTGCTTTCCAGAGTGAAACCAGAGACTAATAATCCGACTACACCATGAACCCAACCAAGACATTTTCAACCCAAACCACTACACGTCCAACAATGTCCAAAACACACTGTAGCTCCACCCCCTTGAAACACAGCTCCACCCCTCATCCCACAGTCCCAGAAAATGGGGTATTGTCATACTGTTAATTAGGACTCAATTTCATTATAACATAATAGGTGTTTTTTATACAGGCAATTTTCACAGCATATATATATATATGTGTGTAGGTGTAAGGGACAAATGGTCAATATAAATGAGAAAATACTGTATTAAACAATATTATAGCTACCTTATGGTGCAGACCCTATATAACAAATATTATCAATATGATTATATATATATATATATATATATATATATATATATATATATATATAGGTTTAAATAATGACACAGCTTATGTCTTTAACAATTTATTAGCATTATCCAACATTTCAGCCCTAAGTACTCACTAACCACTCCCACTTCCCCAGGTGTGTTCTGCACTACGCCATCTTGTGGAGAAAAGAACATACTGCAGGCTTTGCATCTTGTATTTCTAATTTTCATCATTCCTGGCTTAAAAAAACAGAACAATATTGTAATAATCCAAGTAGATTATTTCTGAAAAAAGGAGATGCAGACAACTCAGCTGCTGAACAAACTCAGGCTGAAGTAAAAAGGTGTGTAACAGCAGCTTTTAACTATAAACCACAACTTAGGTCATAGTGTTTAAGCACTGTGTTATTGTAATAAAGGATTTGTTTGACAAATGAGTAAAAGTCTTACCTCTCAACGTAATTGTTTAACTCAGATTTAGATAAAGGATAAATTCTCCCTATAGGTACTGTGCTACCAGGTAATAATTCAATTGGACAGTCATACTGTCTATGTGGAGGCAATACCTGACTTTCTTTTACATCAAAAACATCACTAAAATCCGAATAGTGAAATGGTAATGAGAGTGAGGATGTCTGTAGTATGTGATGGTTTTGTAAACAGGTATTTTTACAATAACCAGAATCAAGTTTTATAGATAATGTTTGCCAATCAAAGATAGGGTTATGTTTTACTAACCAATTCATACCAATGACTACTGGGAACAGAGGTGAGGGTATTATGTCAAAGGCCATGTATTCAATATGTGTCTGATTGCAAGTCACCAGTAAAGGTATAGTTTCATGTGTAACTGGACCAGTACTAATTGTGTTACCATCTATGACACGTATAGAAACAAGTTTTTCTTTTGCTATATGTGGTATTTTATTTTTTTCAATTAAACTTATGTCTATATAACAACCAGTTGCCCCAGTATCCACGATGGCCTCAATATTCAGTCGTCTTTGATCCCACTGCAAAGATAGAGGTAGTTTTATAAACATCTGATCTGAAAGAGAAGTACAGACAGTAGAGTTAGTAGTGATGGTTTTACCTGACTTCTATTTTAGAAGAATAGGGCAGTCTCTCAGAATATGTTCTTTAGAACCACAATACATGCAGAGATGATTCAATCTCCTTCTATTCTTCTCCTCTTGAGTTAGGGGTCCACGTAATACTCCTAAATCCATAGGTGTTTTGTTTCAGTATATGTGGCTGGAGCAGGGTTGGGAATACTGTTGTATCTTTTGCTAGAAGACTCATAAGAAAGTTTCTCAACCCTTCTTTCCCTATATCTCCTATCTAATTTTATTGCTAAATCATAAAGGGCATCTAGGGATACAGGTAAGTCTAACCTAGCAAGTTCATCTTTTAAGGATTCATTTAAGCCCAAACGAAATTGATTTCTTAAAGAAACTTTGTTCCATTCAGAATCCCTGGCATACCTTTTGAACTCAGTAATAAAGTCCTCCACAGGTCTTTTAGCTTGTTTTAAATTTCTTAGGGCTTTTTCAGCTGTTACCTGTCTATAGGGATCCTCATACAATGCTGACAAAGCATCAAAAAAGACCTGAAAATTATTTAGTATTGGATCTTGTGATTCAAAATAACTATCAGCCCACGCACGGGGTTCTCCCATTAAATAGGTTATGATAGTTAAAACCTTCTGTTTGTCAGTACTATATGTTTTTGGTTTTAGGGAAAAAAGGAGTAGACAGGCGTTTTTAAACTCCCTATACTTTGATCTATCACCAGTGAAAATCTCAGGGTGTAACACCTGTGGTTCAGGTGTAGTAGCTGACATTTTAACTGCAATTTCCTGAGAAATAAATGCTCTTAGATTTTGTATATCTAATTGAGTCTCTCTGAGACCTTGGCTTATATTATCAACTCTTTGGGATAATGTATAAACTGCTTGAGCGAGTTCAGCTGGGTCCACTTGCATTTTTAGGCTTGTTATTATGTAATAATCCAAGTAGATTATTTCTGAAAAAGGAGATGCAGACAACTCAGCTGCTGAACAAACTCAGGCTGAAGTAAAAAAGGTGTGTAACAGCAGCTTTTAACTATAAACCACAACTTAGGTCATAGTGTTTAAGCACTGTGTTTATTTTAATAAAGGATTTGTTTGACAAATGAGTAAAAGTCTTACCTCTCAATGTAATTGTTTAAACCCTTTATATAACATAACAAAACTGAGTACCCTGATATAGCAAAAATAAATATGCATAATAGAAAAAATAAGAGCTCTAATGTGAAAGCCAAAAGTCTGTTACAGATTAAACAATGATATACAAAAATGTACCTTTGAGTAGAATATCACTGAGTATTTAGGTCGGATTATCACAGTGAGTAGAACTTAGGAAAAATGAGAGAGCAGAGATTACTCTCAGCATTTGCAGAGCAAGAGCGAGCAGGAAGCGTCTACACAGAGCTGAGGGAGAGAAGCCACACTCTGCTGCAGCTGATGACGTCAGAAGCGTCTCAGTAGAAGGCTTGTCAGAGTTCACAGCGCATCAGAACGGAACTGTCAGAAGACTGAGGAAACAAAATAACAAGCAATGATAGGAAGACACAGGTCAGTATTTATAGGGTGTCAGAATGACCAGCCATAAGGGGTGGTAATATGACAAATATAGAGTTATTTATATAATAATAATAATAATTTGTGATTTATATAGCGCTTTTCTCCCTGTGAGACTCAAAGCACTTTACAAATATACCAACATAAGACATAAAAGTTATTTTTGGGATAGTACGGGAGATATACACATTTTATCACATTATATGTACAAATATTTACAAATAATCACTACTTTTTTTGCCCACCCTGTGTTTACAAGAAGCATGATAGTGACAGGTATGTATTTAACCCTCTAGGGTGAACAGTGTCAAGCTCATGTATCCATTTGGCCTCCCTCTGTAATAACATTTTATTTCTGTCCCCTCCCCTTTGTAAGGGTGGTATCTGATCTATAGGACAGCATCTCAGACTTGAGACTGGGTGGCCCTTTTCTAGGAAGTGTTTCGCAACAGGCTGATCTGTTTTCCTTTTTTCAATGGCGAGCCTTATGCTTGATCTATGCGTGGCCATTCTTTCTTTCAATATAATCACACAGAGAAAATGTCGTTACACCAGATATGTGAAAAGAGTCCGTCTTATACCTCGAGCTTATATGAACCGTGTATGTAGGAAAATATCCTTTTTGTTAAACCACAGTAGAAATGAATTCTCACAGCGGTGAAATAATATAAATCTCAATCTCAAAGATACACTCATGGTACTGCTGAGGATCCTAAATAATCCTACACACAGCGGTTATCCTCTGTAGGTAAACTCCATATTACCCCGATGCAGAGTATAGCCCAGGATCCTCCATGCTGCTGTGACTCCTCCTCCTCCCTTGTGAGCTACGGTAATGCCCCATGGGAAACTCCAATGATCGAGTATTCACAAAATAGCACAATCCCAGACCAGCTGAATCCGTAGAGTAAAAGGAAGGTTCTTTATTGAAGAAATCGTTAAAATAACGCTAAATACAAAACCACTAAAAAGTAAGCAATGCCTGCTACAGTTAAAAAGACAGAATAAAGCTACGACCTGGGGCCATATGACATCACTGACGCGTTTCGGGTTTCCCTGTAGTCATAGTTAGTCACATAGAGCATTCATTCTTTCAGCATAGTTTTCGATCTTGCCAATATACATATCCCCACACTGGCATTTGATCATGTAAACCACAAATTTAGACTCACAATTCAAAGGGAATTTTACTTTATACTTCTTGCCTGTATGGCTGTGTGAAAATGTGTCCCCTAAAATTAGGTTATCACACGTCACACAGTCATGGCACCTATATATCCCTGGTTTTCAATGTAAGAAGTGTCTTTCCTGTTCCTCATATTTTTCTATGGGGTCTGCTTGACCCAACATATCCTTCAAACTCTTCCCTTTTCTATAGGAAAAAATGGGTACCTCTTACAAAAGGGGTCAATTTTTCATCTATTTGTAATATCTTTCAATTTTCTTAGATGGCTTTTTTAAGTTTCCAACTGTCTTTGTGTAGTCTGTTACAAAGTATAGTCTGTTCGTCTCTATTCTGTTCTTATGAGCTATCTGTTCTAACATTACGTGTTCTTTACATTTTTTCCAATAAGTCATCAGGGTAGCCTTGTTTTGAAAAAAAAATTCCTCATCTCATCCACTGCAGTTTCCTTCTCTTCCGCCTTAGAGGTGAGTCTCTTGACTCTAAGCATTTGTGCTCTAGGCATAGACTGCAGCAAATGTTTTGGGTGAAAGCTTTCATACGTGTGTTTTCTGTACAGCCTTGTTTCTATTTTATCAATTTCTCTAGAGACCTCTATATCTAGTAACTCCATCTTTTCAGGGCTCCATTTTGGTACAAATCTGATAGGACTGGGCAAACTGTTTAGCCCCTCAACAAATGATATCAATGTTTCTACACTGCCTTGTCAGACAAAGAACACATTAACTATAAATTGCTTATATCCCCTGCCATTTATCTTAAAGGTATTGTTGTTAAGGATATATTTTTGCTCATAGAAGTGCATGAACGTGTTTGCATAACTCAGGGCTACCCATGCAGTTCCCATCTTCTGAAAGTAAATTTATTTTTCAAATTTGAAATAGTTCTTACGCAAAACAAAATGCACTAATAGAGCAAAATATTGAATTGGTGGGCCTTTATACTCAGTGTTCTCTGTCAACAGATCCTTGAATGCTGATATCCCTTCTGCATGAGGAATACATGTGTATAAATTTGATACATCAAGTGTTACAAACAACATTTCCCCATTAGATACATCAATATCCTCTAATGTGGCAATAAAGTCCGCAGAGTCCTCAATATAAGTTGGCCGTCTTTGTACACAGCCATGGTCATCAAGGAATTTGGCTACTGGCTGATTCAAGAAATCAAAAGCTGATAAGATGGGCCTCCTTGGTGGGGCCTCCAGGGATTTGTGAACCTTGGGGAGTATATAAAATACTGGCATCTTAGGATAGTCAGTCATCATGTATTTGCATTCTTCCTCACTTATCCAACCATTGATAACTCCCATAGACAAGATACTTTCCAATTCCCTTTTGTATTCTCAAGTGGGGTTTCTTTTCAGTGTTAGATAATTTTCATTATTACCTAATTGCCGCAAAACTTCCTTTCTTTAATCCTTATAGTCCATCAATACTAGGCTCCCGCCCTTGTCTGACGACTTTAATATGATATCTCTGTTGTTTTTAAATCCTTTTATTGCATTACACTCTGTTTTCTCTATGGTAGAGGTTTTTTTAAGGAGAAGTTTTTCAAGATATTTTTCAACCATTTTAAGGAAAGTTCTTGTTAATGGGGTCGAATTTACTCACTGTTTTGTATTCCCTGCGAGGCATTTCTGACTTTTTTTATCTAGAAAGTAATCTTTCAGTCTCAGGTTTCTGCCCAATTTGTATATATCCACTTTCATGTTATATTGCCCTTGCTTCTAGGAACAAAGTTTAACCCCTAGTTTTATGTAGATGTGTATCTCATGTACTATCCCAGAAATAACCCCATAATGTTCTGTTTTTTAAGCCAGGAATGATGAAAAATATAAATACAAGATGCAAAACCTGCAGTATGTTCTTTTCTCCATAAAATGGTGTAGTGCAGAACACACCTTGGGATGTAAGAGTGGTTAGTGAGTACATAGGTATATGTTTGTATTGTTTGTTGTTATGTGACCTTGACAAAGGTCTAAGTGAGGGCCGGAACGTTGGATAATGCTAATAAATTGTTAAAGACATAAGCAATGTCATTATTTAAACCTATGCATACCTACTGACATCAGCTACCTAAGGCCTAGATTTAGAGTTTTGTCGGTAAGGACCCGCGTAGCTAACGCCGGCTTTTTTCTGGCCGCACCATAAAAATAACTCTGGTATTGAGAGTCCACATAAAGGCTGCGTTAGGCTCCAAAAAAGGAGCGTAGAGCATTTTTAACGCAACTTCAACTCTCGATACCAGAGTTGCTTACGCAAGCGGCCAGCCTCAAAAACGTGCTCGTGCACGATTCCCCCATAGAAACAATGGGGCTGTTTGAGCTGAAAAAAAACCTAACACCTGCAAAAAAGCCGCGTTCAGCTCCTAACGCAGCCCCATTGTTTGCTATGCGTAAACACTTCCTACGTCTGCACCTAACACTCTAACATGCACCCCGAGTCTAAACACCCCTAACCTTACACTTATTAACCCCTATTCTGCTGCCCCCGCTATCGCTGACCCCTGCATATTATTATTAACCCCTAATCTGCTGCTCCGTAAACCGCCGCTACTTACATTATCCTTATGTACCCCTAATCTGCTGCCCCTAACACCGCCGACCCCTATATTATATTTATTAACCCCTAATCTGCCCCCCACAACGTCGCCTCCACCTGCCTACACTTATTAACCCCTAATCTGCCGAGCGGACCGCACCGCTACTATAATAAATTTATTAACCCCTAATCCGCCTCACTAACCCTATAATAAATAGTATTAACCCCTAATCTGCCCTCCCTAACATCGCCGACACCTAACTTCAAACATTAACCCCTAATCTGCCGACTGGAGCTCATCGCTATTCTAATAAATGTATTAACCCCTAAAGCTAAGTCTAACCCTAACACTAACACCCCCCTAAGTTAAATATAATTTTAATCTAACGAAATTAATTAACTCTTATTAAATAAATTATTCCTATTTAAAGCTAAATACTTACCTGTAAAATAAATCCTAATATAGCTACAATATAAATTATAATTACATTGTAGCTATTTTAGGATTAATATTTATTTTACAGGCAACTTTGTAATTATTTTAACCAGGTACAATAGCTATTAAATAGTTAAGAACTATTTAATAGTTACCTAGTTAAAATAATTACAAAATTACCTGTAAAATAAATCCTAACCTAAGTTACAATTAAACCTAACACTATACTATCATTAAATTAATTAAATAAAATACCTACAATTACCTACAATTAAACCTAACACTACACTATCAATACATTAATTAAATACAATACCTACAAATAACTACAATGAAATAAACTAACTAAAGTACAAAAAATAAAAAAGAACTAAGTTACAAAAAATAAAAAAATATCTACAAACATAAGAAAAATATTACAACAATTTTAAACTAATTACACCTACTCTAAGCCCCCTAATAAAACAACAAAGCCCCCCAAAATAAAAAATGCCCTACCCTATTCTAAATTACTAAAGTTAAAAGCTCTTTTACCTTACCAGTTCTGAACAGGGCCCTATGCGGGGCATGCCCCAAGAAGTTCAGCTCTTTTGCCTGTAAAAAAAACATACAATACCCCCCCACCAACATTACAACCCACCACCCACATACCCCTAATCTAACCCAAACCCCCCTTAAATAAACCTAACACTAAGCCCCTGAAGATCTTCCTACCTTGTCTTCACCATACCAGGTTCACCGATCGGTCCTGAAGAGCTCCTCCGATGTCCTGATCCAAGCCCAAGCGGGGGGCTGAAGATGTCCATGATCCGGTAGAAGTCTTCATCCAAGCGGGGCAGAAGAGGTCTTCCATCCGATTGAAGTCTTCATCCAAGTGGGGCAGAAGAGGTCTTCCATCCGATTGAAGTCTTCATCCAGGCGGCATCTTCTATCGACATCCATCTGGAACGGAGCGGCAGCATCCTGAAGACCTCCGACGTGGAACATCCATCCTGACCGACGACTGAACGACGGTTCCTTTAAATGATGTCATCCAAGATGGCGTCCCTCGAATTCCGATTGGCTGATAGGATTCTATCAGCCAATCGGAATTAAGGTAGGAATATTCTGATTGGCTGATGGAATCAGCCAATCAGAATCAAGTTCAATCCGATTGGCTGATCCAATCAGCCAATCAGATTGAGCTTGCATTCTATTGGCTGTTCCGATCAGCCAATAGAATGCGAGCTAAATCTGATTGGCTGATTCCATCAGCCAATCAGAATATTCCTACCTTAATTCCGATTGGCTGATAGAATCCTATCAGCCAATCGGAATTCGAGGGACGCCATCTTGGATGACGTCATTTAAAGGAACCGTCATTCGTCGTTCAGTCGTCGGCCAGGATGGATGTTCCGCGTCGGAGGTCTTCAGGATGCTGCCGCTCCGTTCCAGATGGATGTCGATAGAAGATGCCGCCTGGATGAAGACTTCAATCGGATGGAAGACCTCTTCTGCCCCGCTTGGATGAAGACTTCAATCGGATGGAAGACCTCTTCTGCCCCGCTTGGATGAAGACTTCTACCGGATCATGGACATCTTCAGCCCCCCGCTTGGGCTTGGATCAGGACATCGGAGGAGCTCTTCTGGACCGATCGGTGAACCTGGTATGGTGAAGACAAGGTAGGAAGATCTTCAGGGGCTTAGTGTTAGGTTTATTTAAGGGGGGTTTGGGTTAGATTAGGGGTATGTGGGTGGTGGGTTGTAATGTTGGGGGGGGGTATTGTATGTTTTTTTTACAGGCAAAAGAGCTGAACTTCTTGGGGCATGCCCCGCAAAGGGCCCTGTTCAGGGCTGGTAAGGTAAAAGAGCTTTTAACTTTAGTAATTTAGAATATGGTAGGGCATTTTTTATTTTGGGGGGCTTTGTTGTTTTATTAGGGGGCTTAGAGTAGGTGTAATTAGTTTAAAATTGTTGTAATATTTTTCTTATGTTTGTAGATATTTTTTTATTTTTTGTAACTTAGTTCTTTTTTATTTTTTGTACTTTAGTTAGTTTATTTCATTGTAGTTATTTGTAGATATTGTATTTAATTAATGTATTGATAGTGTAGTGTTAGGTTTAATTGTAACTTAGGTTAGGATTTATTTTACAGGTAATTTTGTAATTATTTTAACTAGGTAACTATTAAATAGTTCTTAACTATTTAATAGCTATTGTACCTGGTTAAAATAATTACAAAGTTGCCTGTAAAATAAATATTAATCCTAAAATAGCTACAATGTAATTATAATTTATATTGTAGCTATATTAGGATTTATTTTACAGGTATTTAGCTTTAAATAGGAATAATTTATTTAATAAAGTTAATTAATTTCGTTAGATTAAAATTATATTTAATTTAGGGGGGTGTTAGTGTTAGGGTTAGACTTAGCTTTAGGGGTTAATACATTTATTAGAATAGCAGTGAGCTACGGTCGGCAGATTAGGGGTTAATAATTGAAGTTAGGTGTCGGCGATGTTAGGGAGGCCAGATTAGGGGTTAATACTATTTATTATAGGGTTAGTGAGGCGGATTAGGGGTTAATAACTTTATTATAGTAGCGCTCAGGTCCGCTCGGCAGATTAGGGGTTAATAAGTGTAGGCAGGTGGAGGCGACGTTGTGGGGGGCAGATTAGGGGTTACTAAATATAATATAGGGGTCGGCGGTGTTAGGGGCAGCAGATTAGGGGTACATAAGGATAACGTAGTTGGCGGTCGGCAGATTAGGGGTTAAAAAAATTTAATCGAGTGGCAGCGATGTGGGGGGACCTCGGTTTAGGGGTACATAGGTAGTTTATGGGTGTTAGTGTACTTTAGAGTACAGTAGTTAAGAGCTTTATGAACCAGCGTTAGCCCAGAAAGCTCTTAACTACTGACTTTTTTCCTGCGGCTGGAGTTTTGTCGTTAGAGTTCTAACGCTCACTTCAGCCATGACTCTAAATCCCGGAGTTAGAAAAATCCCATTGAAAAGATAGGATACGCAATTTACGTAAGGGGATCTGCGGTATGGAAAAGTCGCGGCTGAAAAGTGAGCGTTAGACCCTTTTTTGAGTGACTCCAAATACCAGAGTTAGCCTAAAACCAGCGTTAGGAGCCTCTAACGCTGGTTTTCACGGCTAATGCCAAACTCCAAATCTAGGCCTAAGAGTGCTATCCTATATGCTGAAATATATATATATATATATATATATATATATTCTTCCATTTTTTTTGTTGCTTTTAATCTAAGCTGAGAGCTTGTAAGTGAGCTAGACTTTCTCTGTGTGCTGTATTAATTTGTTTTGTAATTTTCCCTATGGGCCTTTCACCCAAACCTGTCTGGGGTTAACTGCCTGTGACTCTGGGGACAGTGCAGCTTCCTGAGAGTGCTATTGTGCACCCAGGGCTGTGCATGTTGCAGGATCATGGGATGTGTACCCAGTCCGGTGTTTGAGTGCAGTCCCCTTCCGTGTTTTGTATATGTCTAGGGTGATTACATAAGCCTGTGCACCCTTCATTTGTTCCCAGTTTGTTGGATTGAGAGCTTGCATTGTGTGGTTGTTTAGGGACTCCGGTTTTGGAAGAGACCTTGACGTGGTACCTGGGCTTATCCAATTTGGCCAGATACGGTAACTAACTCTTCCATTTTTGCTTTTAATCTAAGCTGAGAGCTTGTAAGTGAGTGCTGGACTTTCTCTGTGTGCTGTATTAATTTGTTTTGTAATTTTCCCTATGGGCCTTGCACCCAAACCTGTCTGGGGTTAACTGCCTGTGACTCTGGGGACAGTGCAGCTTCCTGAGAGTGCTATTGTGCACCCACGGCTGTGCATGTTGCAGGATCATGGGATGTGTACCCAGTCCGGTGTGTGAGTGCAGTCCCCTTCCGTGTTTTGTATATATACAGTATATATATATATATATATATATATATATATATATATATATATATATGAATGTCCACTAATACCCTTTGCTTTGTATAGCTATTTGTTATCTGCAATCCTAAATATTCATTTAATTTCCAGTTTGTATTAGCGTGATGACCAAAAAGTGTGTATTCTTATTTTTGTGATATATTCCAAGTGCTTTTATCTATGCTTCTTGTCATTGGTGAGTTACTAAAAGAAAACCTGCATTACCCCGGCTAATAATATTAATAAGCTTTGTGCCTCTTTTGATAAATGCCTCTTTGATAAGGTTATTCTTGTTACTAGGGAGCTGCTCAGGGTGTGATTATATATGCTAAAACATTCTTTGCTTTATCCATTATTTTTAAAATATCCTTTTACCTGTTAATATGTCTACTTTTCGGTGTAGGGTTTATTTATTTTTTTATTTGCCATGAATCTTTTGAGATGTTTTAGAGGAGCTGCCGAGAATGAAATATTTTCACTTTTATGTTAAACTAAAGGTTGGAAGTAATAGATCTGAATATTTTAGATGGTAATGATAATGTATAGTACACTTAAAGGGACATTAAAGTGCTGGATACAACTACTTTACTTTACTTTTGTTACTACCCACCATTCTATTCTTTTTCCTCTTGTGCCTGCAGCTCTCTTCAAATGTGTTCTCTTTTTTTTAACCCTTTACAAGTGAAACTCTGCATCTTCACAATGGACATCATCAGGTTCAGTGGTGAGATGCAGGGTGGGGGTCCGGTCAGGCATCACAGGTTCAGTGATCAGATACAGGGTGAAGGTCAAGTTAGGCATCCCAGGTTCAGTGGTCAGATACAGGGAGGGGGTCAGATCAGGCATCACAGGTTCAGTGGTCAGATAAAGGATGAAGGTCAGGTCAGGCATCACAGGTTTAGTGGTAAGATACAGGGTGAAGGTAAGGTCATGCATCACAGGTTCAGTGGTCAGATAAAGGGTGAAGATCAGGTCAGGCATCATAGGTTCAGTGGTCAGATACAGGGTGAAGATCAGGTCAGGCATCAGAGGTTCAATGGTCAGATACAGGGTGAAGATCAGGTCAGGCATCATAGGTTCAGTGGTCAGATACAGGGTGAGGGTCAGGTAGAACAGCATAGGTTTAGTGGTCATATACAGGGTGAAGATCAGGTCAGGCATCACAGGTTCAGTGGTCAGATACAGGGTGAGGGTCAGATCAGGCATCACAGGTTCAGTGGTCAGATACAGGGTGAGGGTCAGATCAGGCATCACAAGTTTAGTGGTCAGATAAAGGGTGAAGGTCAAGTCAGGCGTCACAGGTTCAGTGGTCAGATACAGGGTGAAGGTCAGGCATCACAGGTTTAGTGTTTAGATACAGGGTGAGGGTCAGGTAAAATAGCACAGGTCAGATCTGGCATTACAGGTTCACTCATATGATACAGGGCAAGGGTCATGATATGCATCACAGGTTCACTGGTCAGATACAGGGGTTCCATTAAAAAATAAATACAGACTAAGGGTCAGAACAGCCGAAAGGGTCACATCAGGCAGCACATGTTCAGTGGTCAGGTATAAGCTAAGGGTAAGCACAGGGAGCAATGGTTCTGCAGTCAAGTACAGTTAGGGAAGGCAGCACTCTTTGAGTGGTCAGATCAGTTAGATATAGACTAAGCGTCAGGGCAGGCAGCACTGGTTCTGTCGTTGGATACAGGCTGAGGATAGTAGAGGTCAGCCAGGAACCAATTTGTCAGACTGCATTATACTACATGCTAAGAACACAAGCCTTTACCACCGTTCTTACCAGGAGATGTAAGAAAAACATTCAGCTAGATTCCTAGTTGTGCGTTATGACTTAAATAGCATTGGTATGGGCCATAACGCTTCATTTTCCCTACCGCTGCTATTACAAGCGTTGTAGGTATAGGTGTACCGCACACCTTTTTGGCCGTCACGCAACGTCAGTACCCCACTTTTTAAAAAGTACTTTTTCAATGGGACTTCCATAGTGCTGGTATTACGAGTTTTGCCTGGGAGGCCAAAAAGTGAGTGGTACAGCCTAAAAGCACAAGATCCGTACCGCCATCTAAAGTCAGTAGTTAGGAGCATAAAACTCATAACTAAAGTGTTAAAAAGTACACTAACACCCATAAACTACCTATTAACTAACCCCTAAACCGAGGCCCTCCCGCATCGCAAACACTATAATAAATTTATCAACCCCTAATCTGCCGCTCCCGACATTGCCGCCACTTAAAAAATGTATTAATCCCTATTCCGCCGTTCCCCGACATCGTCGCCACTATAATAAACCTATTAACCCCTAAACCGTCATACTCCCACATTGCAAACACTAGTTAAAGATTATTAACCCCTAATCTGCCGTCCACCCACACCACTGCTATAATAAACCTATTAATCACTAAATCGCAAGCCCCCCACAACAAAATATACTAAAATAAACTATTAACCCCTCTGGCCTTCCACATCACTAACTCTACCTAAATATATTAACCCCTAAACCTAACCCTAACGTAACCCTAACCCTAAGCATAACCCTAACCCTAACACCCCCTAACTTAAATATAATTAAAATAAATCTAAATTAAATTTACAATTATTACCTAAATAATTCCTATTTAAAACTAAATACCTGTAAAAAAAAAACCTAAGGTAGCTACAAAATAACTAATAGTTACATTGTAGCTAATTTAGGATTTATTTTTATTTTACGTAAGTTTGTATTTATTTTAACTAGGTAGACTAGTTAGTAAATCGTTATTAACTATTTACTAACTATCTAGTTAAAATAAATACAAAGTTACCTGTAAAATAAAACCTAACATTACAATAAAATAAAATAAATTTAATTAATTAAATACAATTAACTAAATAAAAAAATAAAAAAATGAACACTAAATTACACAAAATAAAAAACTATCAGCCAGATTACGAGTTTTGCGTTATGGCTGGCTCGCTAATAACTTGTAAGTTATTTCCACCGCTCACCTTTAATAGCGCTGCTATTACAGGTTTGCAAAAACCCGACGTTTATTAACCCCTAATCTGCCGCCCCCAATGTCGCCGCCAACTACATAAATTTATTAACCCCTACTCTGCCGCCCCCAACGTCGCTGCCACCTACATAAATGTATTAACCCCTAATCTGCCGCCCCCAATGTCGCCGCCACCTACATAAATTTATTAACCCCTAATCTGCCGCCCCCAACATCGCCGCCGCCACTATACTAAAGTTATTAACCCCTAAACATCTGGCCTTCCACATCACTAACACTAAATACGCATATTAACCCCTAAACCTAACCCTAAGTCTAACCCTAACGTAACCCTAACCCTAACACCCGTAACTTTAACATAATTAAAATAATTTTAAATAAAACCTACAATTAATAACTAAATAATTCCTATTTAAAACTAAATATTTACCTATAAAATAAACCCTAGGCTAGCTACACTATAACTAATAGTTACATTGTAGCTATCTTAGGTTTTATTTTTATTTCACAGCTAAATTTGTATTTATTTTAACTAGGTAGACTAGTTAGTAAATATTATTAACTATTTACTAGCTACCTAGTTAAAATAAAGACAAATTTACCTGTAAAATAAAATTTAACCTGCCTCACACTAACATCTAACATTACCATAAAATGAAATAATTTAAATAAAAAAAAATAGATTTATCTAGATTACAAAAAATAATAAACACCAAATTACACAAAATAAAAAAAGAAATTATCAAAAATATAAACGAATTACTCCTAATCTAATAGCCCTATCAAAATAAAAAAGCCCCCCCAAAATAAAAAAAAAAACCCTAGCCTAAACTAAACTAAACTACCAATAGCCCTTAAAAGGGCCTTTTGCGGGGCATTGCCCCATAGAAATCAGTTATTTTACCTGTAAAAAAAAATATAAACAACCCCCAAACAGTAAAACCCACCAGCCACACAACCAACCCTCCAAAGAAAATCCTAACTAAATAAACCTAAGCTCCCCATTGCCCTGAAAAGGGCATTTGGATGGGCATTGCCCTTAAAAGGACATTTAGCTCTTTTACATTGCCCAAAAGCCTAAGCTAAAAATAAAACCCACCCAATAAACCCTTAAAAAAACCTAACACTAACCCCCGAAGATCCACTTACAGTTTTTGAAGACCGGACATCCATCCTCATCCAGCCAGCGAAGTCTTCATCCAAGCAGCAAAGTCCTCAGCGAAGACGGGAGAAATCTTCATCCAAGCGGCAAGAAGTCACCATCCAGGCGGGCAGAAGTCATCATCCAGGCAGCATCTTCTATCTTCATCCTTCCAGCGCGGAGCAGGTCCATCTTCAAGACATCTGGCGAGGAGCATCCTCTTCATATGGTCCCAGCCGTACACTGAAGGTTCCCTTTAAGGGACATCATCCAAGATGGTGTCCCTTGAATTCCAATTGGCTGATAGAATTCTGTCAGCCAGTAGGAATTAAAGGGTAAAAAATCCTATTGGCTGATGCATTCAGCCAATAGGATTGAGCTTTAATCCTATTGGCTGATCCAATCAGCCAATAGGATTGAGTTCGCATTCTATTGGATTGGATAAGCCAATAGGATGGAAGCTCAATCCTATTGGCTGATTGCCACAGCCAATAGGATTCTTTCCCCTTTAGTTCCTATTGGCTGATAGAATTCTATCAGCATATCGGAATGTAAGGGACACCATCTTGGATGACGTCACTTAAAGGGAAACTTCATTTTCCAGTGGATTTTGTAAGAAGAGGATGCAACGCGCCGGATATTTTGAAGATTGACCTGCTCCGCGCCGGATGTATGAAGATAGAAGATGCCGTCTGGATGAAGACTTCTGCCCGCTTGGATGAAGACTTCTGCCGGCTTCGAGGAGGACTTCTGCCCGCTTGGATGAAGACTTCTGCTGCCTGGATGAGGATGGATGTCCGGTCTTCGAAAACTGTAAGTGGATCGTCGGGGGTTAGTGTTAGGTTTTTTTAAGGGTTTATTGTGTGGGTTTTATTTTTAGATTAGGGTTTTGGGCAATGTAAAAGAGCTAAATGCCCTTTTAAGGGCAATGCCCATCCAAATGCCCTTTTCAGGGCAATGTTTAGCTTAGGTTTATTTAGATAGGTTTTTATTTGGGGGGTTTTGTTGTGTGGGTGATGGGTTTTACTGTTGGGGGGTTGTTTGTATTTTTTTTTTTACAGGTAAAAGAGTTGATTTCTTTGGGGCAATGCCCTGCAAAAGGCCCTTTTAAGGGCCATTGGCAGTTTAGTGTAGGCTAGGGTTTTTTTTATTTTGGGTGGGCTTTTTTATTTTGATAGGGCTATTAGATTAGGTGTAATTTGTTTTTATTTTTGATAATTTTCTTTTTTATTTTGCGTAATTTAGTGGGGTTTTTTTTGTAATTTAGATATTTGTATTTCATTAATTTAATTTATTTTATTTTATTGTAATGTTAGGTTTTATTGTAAGGCAGGTTAGGTTTTATTTCACAGGTAAATTTGTATGTATTTTAACTAGGTAGTTAGTAAATAGTTAATAACTATTTACTAACTAGTCTACCTACTTAAAATAAATACAAACTTACCTGTAAAATAAAAATAAAACCTAAGATAGCTACAGTGTAACTATTAGTTATTTTGTAGCTAGCTTAGGTTTTTTTTTACAGGTAGGTTTGTATTTAATTTTAAATAGGAATTATTTAGCTAATAATTGTAAGTTTAATTTAGATTTATTTTAATTATATTTAAGTTAGGGGGTGTTAGGGTTATGCTTAGGGTTGGGGTTACGTTAGGGTTAGGTTTAGGGGTTAATATATTTATGTAGTGTTAGTGATATGGGAGGCCAGAGGTTTAGGGGTTAGTAACTTTAGTATAGTGGAGGCGACATTGGGGGCTTCAGATTAGGGGTTAATAAGTGTAATGTAGGTGGCGGCGATGTTAGGAGCGGCAGATTAGGGGTTAATAACTTTATGTAGGTATAGGCAATGTCGGGGGCAGCAGATTAGGGGTTAATAACTGTAATGTAGGTGGTGGCGATGTTAGGGGCAACAGATTAGGGGTGTTTATACGTGGTTTTTATGTTAGGGTGTTAGGTTTAAACATAACTTTTTCTTTCCCCATAGACATCAATGGGGCTGCGTTACGGAGCTTTTCATTCTTCGATCGCAGGTGTTAGACTTTTTTTTGCCGGCTCTCCCCATTGATGTCTATGGGGAAATCATGCACGAGCACGTCAAAGCAGCGCTTGTATTTCGGTGCTGTATGGAGCTCAACGCAACCATATTGCCCGCACAAGCCTGCTTTTTTTAAACCTGTAATAGCAGCGATATAGGGAGGTGAAATATCAACGCTTTTGTGGCGTTCGTTAATTTCCCTATAGCGATCAAAACTCGTAATCTAGCTGATTGTTATTAAAGCAATATATATGAGAGGTAAAGTATGTTCTTTCTTACTTTGTTTATATATTTGTTTGGTGTGTCCCCCAAACACCTTTCATAAACATTTTTGCTCTAAATTGTTCACATTATTGGTGGGATTTATAGATCTTGATTTATCAGCCTTATAATGAGCTCCCTGGACCCATATGGTAGATAACTAATTCAAATAACATATAAAAAAACAGATGCGCATCTTCTTGTTCCTGCAGATTCTGCACATATAGCATTTGGCAAGCTTACAGAATATCAGTGGGAAGCACTCTCGGAGCCCCCTACTGATCTGTGACTAAATGCAGGAAGGATGAGATTTTTCTGGTTCATCTTTGCGAAATGAATGTCAAGGTAATTTTATGGTTATTTAAACTGCTCTGGTGTATAAATATCATATAAAATATATTATGTACTATATAAATCTGTGAGATTTAACAAGTATCAATTTGCATAGAACTAGAATATATATATTTTTTAATTAAGAATATTTTCAAAGAGATCTGAAGTAAAACAATATGTTAAAACATATTATAATTTTATATATTCCTTATATAGGGTTAGATTACAAGTGGTGTGTTAAAATTAATGCACACAAGATTAAAGCAATATTGCACCCACTCGTGTTAACTTTTGCGCATATTACAAGTTAATAGTAAATGTGTTTGCTCAAGCACAATAAAATTTAACACGCAGCAGGTTAGCAACTGAAGATCTTGCGTAAAGACTTTGGGGTAGATTTACCAAGTGCTGGGCGGACATAGTGAATAATGTCCACCTGACATCGCTAAATGCTAACAGCATACGCTGTCGGCATTTAACATTGCACAAGCATTTCCAATAGGCCCCTAGCAGGGGTTTCAATCATCCCAATCGGATCGGGATGATTGCAGTCCACCACCTAAAAGGTAGCTGACAAGTTAAGGAGCAGCAGTCTTACGACCACTGAGTCTTAACTTACGGGATGGGTGTAGAAAGCAGCATCCGTTGCTTGTTAAATCTACCCCTTTAAAAAAAAAACATATGCGCCAACACACAACATAAATAGTTTAAAATAAACAGTTACACACATATGTACACTATCTGATAAAAAATAATTCGTAAAAATATTAATACCTTTTTTTTTATAAGGGTTCAAAGATATATATATATATTTATACATACATAGAAAGAGAGGCACACCCACACACTCATATTTACATACACACACACACACACATATATATATATATATATATATATATATTTAATATATAATGTGTGTGTGTGTGTGTATATATATATATATATATATATATATATATATACACACACAAATATATATATAGGCATTAGTTATGTTTCCACAGCTACAATGATGCAGTTGCCTGATTGGCTCTGTGACGCACGTGACTGTGACGTGTACCGGGTTGGGTGATGCAGTTACTTCCGGGTACACAGCTTGGCGGTGATGCAGCTTGTATTGTGCATCTCGATGATCGGATCAGTTTGGGGCAATGAAAAAGTAAGTTTGTGCACATTACATGTGGCTTATATGCCCATTCGTCCCATGAGCTGTATCATGGTTTAGATGATTATATGGATGTATGGCAATCGTATAAAATTTGGTTTCTGTGTCTCCCATTTTTTGTTTTCCATGTTATCTATCCCTCACGCTTTAAACAGTCACTGTACACTGTAATATATTATATCACTGATTAGATGATATGCTCAGACAGTTTTATAATGATTACACTATTTTTGTTTATTTTGTGACTAAGTGGTAACCATAGTTACCCTTTGGTGTTTTTTTTCTGAAATAGGGGGTGGGGTTTGTTTGAGAATTGTTATATATTTGTTGCACTTTGTATACACTGTGTCTGAGGAAGTGGATACTTTGTCCCCAAAACTTCACTATTCGCAGTAAAATTATTACTTCAATGAAAAGACCAGAGAGTGCAAGTTTTTGTTTGTGTATATATATATATATATATATATATATATATATATATATATATATACTGTATATATATATATATATATTTACATACACACATGTAGTTTTGAATAGATATTTCTTTATTTATCTGTATATATCTATACCTGTATATATTTATATAAATATACATGTGTAGATATATTTTTTTTAAATAATTTGATACCATGATGTGTAATGGAAAATATGTATAACTACCTTCGGGTTGAGCACACTTGGGGACCGATTTATCAAAGCTTCAACTAATAATGCGCTAAATGTCCGCATCAGATTAGAAGCAAAGTTGATCCCCTCCCACAATATTAATCCGACGCAGATCAATGCTTGTGTTATTCGAGCGGAATACTGATCATCCCCCGTCACATTCGACTCCATTTGACCCTCTTGCCAATTTATCAAACATTTAACTGGAAGACTCGCTTCAATTCCGATGTAGCGTACCTATCATTCAAACCGCCACCCTTGAGGTCATGAATGCCATAGAAATCAAAGGGAGTCTGAAAACACAGAAAGGTTATTGTTCGGTGCTGCAAGACAATGAAGCATATTAGATAATAAAAGTAAATTAGAAACTTTATTAAAATTGTATACTCTTTCTAAATCAAACAATATTATTGCTCTAATTTTGGTGCGAAGTATTGCTTCAAATTTGGTGCCCTAGTAGATATAGGGATAAAAATGAAAAAAATACATTACTACTTATGGATTATGTTACATCTTTTTCTCTCATTACAAAGGAAGGTGACAATATTATTGCTCCAAATTTGGTGCAAAGTATTGCTTCAAATTTGGTGCACTAGTAAACATAGGGATAGAAATGAAAAAAATACATTACATAATATGGCTAACTTCCTTTTTTTGGATAAATCTATTAGCACCATGTTTAACGCATGTAATAAAAGTCGCACTCTCCACTTCACACCAAATTTGACGAAATACTCAAACTCCTAAACAACCCACAAACTAGTAAAGTTTTCCACAACTTCTTATTGGTAAATGCAAAATCACGTGATTAATGAAATCAGCCAATCTGATTGAAATATAAATTTTCTACTATCACTAACGAATCAAATTGCTCTATACTTGAGTCATTATGTATTATACTTTGAAAGTATGTATATGTGAAATTAGTATTAAAGATAAACATTGATGATGACATTAGGACACACAGTGTAATATTTCTCACAATGATTTTAATAATCGAATAATGTTAGATTCAATATAATCTTACGGCTAGATTTAGAGTTCGGCGGTAAAAGGGCTGTTAACGCTCCGCGGGTTTTTTTCTGGCCGCACCATAAATTTAACTCTGGTATCGAGAGTTCAAACAAATGCTGCGTTAGGCTCCAAAAAAGGAGCGTAGAGCATTTTTACCGCAAATGCAACTCTCGATACCAGAGTTGCTTACGGACGCGGCCGGCATCAAAAACGTGCTCGTGCACGATTCTCCCATAGGAAACAATGGGGCTGTTTGAGCTGAAAAAAAACCTAACACCTGCAAAAAAGCAGCGTTCAGCTCCTAACGCAGCCCCATTGTTTCCTATGGGGAAACACTTCCTACGTCTGCACCTAACACTCTAACATGTACCCCGAGTCTAAACACCCCTAACCTTACACTTATTAACCCCTAATCTGCCGCCCCCGCTATCGCTGACCCCTGCATTACACTTTTAACCCCTAATCTGCCGCTCCGTAAACCGCCGCCACCTACGTTATCCCTATGTACCCCTAATCTGCTGCCCTAACATCGCCGACCCCTATATTATATTTATTAACCCCTAATCTGCCCCCCACAACGTCGCCGACACCTACCTACACTTATTAACCCCTAATCTGCCGAGCGGACCTGAGCGCTACTATAATAAAGTTATTAACCCCTAATCCGCCTCACTAACCCTATCATAAATAGTATTAACCCCTAATCTGCCCTCCCTAACATCGCCGACACCTACCTTCAATTATTAACCCCTAATCTTCCGACCGGAGCTCACCGCTATTCTAATAAATGTATTAACCCCTAAAGCTAAGTCTAACCCTAACACTAACACCCCCCTAAGTTAAATATAATTTTTATCTAACGAAATAAATTAACTCTTATTAAATAAATAATTCCTATTTAAACCTAAATACTTACCTGTAAAATAAATCCTAATATAGCTACAATATAAATTATAATTATATTATACCTATTTTAGGATTAATATTTATTTTACAGGCAACTTTGTAATTATTTTAACCAGGTACAATAGCTATTAAATAGTTAAGAACTATTTAATAGTTACCTAGTTAAAATAATTACAAATTTACCTGTAAAATAAATCCTAACCTAAGATATAATTAAACCTAACACTACCCTATCAATAAAATAATTAAATAAACTACCTACAATTACCTACAATTAACCTAACAATACACTATCAATAAATTAATTAAACACAATTGCTACAAATAAATAAAATTAAATAAACTATCTAAAGTACAAAAAATAAAAAAGAACTAAGTTACAGAAAATAATAAAATATTTACAAACATAAGAAAAATATTACAACAATTTTAAACTAATTACACCTACTCTAAGCCCCCTAATAAAATAACAAAGCCCCCCAAAATAAAAAATTCCCTACCCTATTCTAAAATACAAATATTACAAGCTCTTTTACCTTACCAGCCCTGAACAGGGCCCTTTGCGGGGCATGCCCCAAGAATTTCAGCTCTTTTGCCTGTAAAAAAAAACATACTATACCCCCCCCCCAACATTACAACCCACCACCCACATACCCCTAATCTAACCCAAACCCCCCTTAAATAAACCTAACACTACCCCCCTGATGATCTTCCTACCTTGTCTTCACCATGCCAGGTTCACCGATCCGTCCTGGCTCCAAGATCTTCATCCAAGCCAAGCGGGGGCTAGACATCCACTGAAGAAGTCCAGAAGAGGGTCCAAAGTCTTCCTCCTATCCGGCAAGAAGAGGACATCCGGACCGGCAAACATCTTCTCCAAGCGGCATCTTCTATCTTCTTCCATCCGATGACGACCGGCTCCATCTTGAAGACCTCCAGCGCGGATCCATCCTCTTCTTCCGACGACTAGACGACGAATGACGGTTCCTTTAAGGGACGTCATCCAAGATGGCGTCCCTCGAATTCCGATTGGCTGATAGGATTCTATCAGCCAATCGGAATTAAGGTAGGAATTTTCTGATTGGCTGATGGAATCAGCCAATCAGAATATAGTTCAATCCGATTGGCTGATCCAATCAGCCAATCAGATTGAGCTCGCATTCTATTGGCTGTTCCGATCAGCCAATAGAATGCGAGCTCAATCTGATTGGCTGATTGGATCAGCCAATCGGATTGAACTTGATTCTGATTGGCTGATTCCATCAGCCAATCAGAAAATTCCTACCTTAATTCCGATTGGCTGATAGAATCCTATCAGCCAATCGGAATTCGAGGGACGCCATCTTGGATGACGTCCCTTAAAGGAACCGTCATTCGTCGTCTAGTCGTCGGAAGAAGAGGATGGATCCGCGCTGGAGGTCTTCAAGATGGAGCCGGTCGTCATCGGATGGAAGAAGATAGAAGATGCCGCTTGGAGAAGATGTTTGCCGGTCCGGATGTCCTCTTCTTGCCGGATAGGAGGAAGACTTTGGACCCTCTTCTGGACTTCTTCAGTGGATGTCTAGCCCCCGCTTGGCTTGGATGAAGATCTTGGAGCCAGGACGGATCGGTGAACCTGGCATGGTGAAGACAAGGTAGGAAGATCATCAGGGGGGTAGTGTTAGGTTTATTTAAGGGGGGTTTGGGTTAGATTAGGGGTATGTGGGTGGTGGGTTGTAATGTTGGGGGGGGGGTATAGTATGTTTTTTTTTACAGGCAAAAGAGCTGAAATTCTTGGGGCATGCCCCGCAAAGGGCCCTGTTCAGGGCTGGTAAGGTAAAAGAGCTTGTAATATTTGTATTTTAGAATAGGGTAGGGAATTTTTTATTTTGGGGGGCTTTGTTATTTTATTAGGGGGCTTAGAGTAGGTGTAATTAGTTTAAAATTGTTGTAATATTTTTCTTATGTTTGTAAATATTTTATTATTTTCTGTAACTTAGTTCTTTTTTATTTTTTGTACTTTAGATAGTTTATTTAATTTTATTTATTTGTAGCAATTGTGTTTAATTAATGTATTGATAGTGTAGTGTTAGGTTAATTGTAGGTAATTGTAGGTAGTTTATTTAATTATTTTATTGATAGGGTAGTGTTAGGTTTAATTATATCTTAGGTTAGGATTTATTTTACAGGTAAATTTGTAATTATTTTAACTAGGTAACTATTAAATAGTTCTTAACTATTTAATAGCTATTGTACCTGGTTAAAATAATTACAAAGTTGCCTGTAAAATAAATATTAATCCTAAAATAGCTATAATATAATTATAATTTATATTGTAGCTATATTAGGATGTATTTTACAGGTAAGTATTTAGCTTTAAATAGGAATTATTTATTTAATAAGAGTTAATTTATTTCGTTAGATAAAAATTATATTTAACTTAGGGGGGTGTTAGTGTTAGGGTTAGACTTAGCTTTAGGGGTTAATACATTTATTAGAATAGCGGTGAGCTCCGGTCGGCAGATTAGGGGTTAATAATTGAAGGTAGGTGTCGGCGATGTTAGGGAGGGCAGATTAGGGGTTAATACTATTTATGATAGGGTTAGTGAGGCGGATTAGGGGTTAATAACTTTATTATAGTAGCGCTCAGGTCCGCTCGGCAGATTAGGGGTTAATAAGTGTAGGTAGGTGTCGGCGACGTTGTGGGGGGCAGATTAGGGGTTAATAAATATAACATAGGGGTCGGCGATGTTAGGGGTAGCAGATTAGGGGTACATAGGGATAACGTAGGTGGCGGCGATTTGCGGTCGGAAGATTAGGGGTTAATTATTTTAAGTAGCTTGCGGCGACGTTGTGGGGGGCAAGTTAGGGGTTAATAGATATAATACAGGGGTCGGCGGTGTTAGGGGCAGCAGATTAGGGGTACATAAGTATAACGTAGGTGGCGGTCGGCAGATTAGGGGTTAAAAATTTTAATCGAGTGGCGGCGATGTGGGGGGACCTCGGTTTAGGGGTACATAGGTAGTTTATGGGTGTTAGTGTACTTTAGGGTACAGTAGTTAAGAGCTTTATAAACCGGCGTTAGCCAGAAAGCTCTTAACTCCTGCTATTTTCAGGCGGCTGGAATCTTGTCGTTAGAGCTCTAACGCTCACTGCAGAAACGACTCTAAATACCAGCGTTAGAAAGATCCCATTGAAAAGATAGGCTACGCAAATGGCGTAGGGGGATCTGCGGTATGGAAAAGTCGCGGCTGAAAAGTGAGCGTTAGACCCTTTAATCACTGACTCCAAATACCAGCGGGCGCCCAAAACCAGCGTTAGGAGCCTCTAACGCTGGTTTTGACGGCTACCGCCGAACTCTAAATCTAGGCCTTAAAATGATAGCTCAAAGGTATAGTCTACCTAACATCAAACTGTCATGAATGGGATACAGAAGAAATTAAAATCACTTCTTTACTGTCATGCTATTTTCAGTGTTTTTCTTCCTTCTCTTGAATTTCATTTTCATTAAGAAATGTCATCTTTTATGCCAGCCCAATTTTTAACACCTATGTAGGGGTGGTGTTTAAAAATAGACTGCAATCAGAAAGGGTTACACAGGTGCAGATAGAAAACTGGCCCAGCTCTTAAAATATCCATTGTTTGCAAATAAATACATATGATACCCTGATTACATTATATTTGCAATTATTCTTGCTCAGAATAATTATATATTTACACAATATACATAAAGTGGCATAAATAAACACAGCAATATGAAAGAATATCCATAACATCGATGACTCTTATTTATCAACTGTCCGATGCACAGACTTTTTAATAAATAAGGCCGTCGTATGTAGATTCGGGGCAGCGATGTCTGGCAAGCGTATTGACTCCAGCGAATGCGTCGAGATTGACACAATGATAAATCGGCCTCTTGGACTAAGGCAGTGTCAGGTTATTGCGCAAGCGATAAGTGTTAGGTGAAAAATATCAGATGTAGATGCAGCAAAGTAAGGTACATCAGCTTTAGACTTGATACTGATAGGCAAAAGTACAATGATGCAGGTGAAGCAGAAATCGGATCTTATAAGCCCTTGGTAAACATGGTAGCTGGAACAAAAGGTACTGCAAGGCTGGAACGATCTAATTAAATATCCTCAGCCCAGAAAATGGCAAACAAATAATAGCTGAACTTAAATAACCAAATTTCTCCAGCCTTGCAGTAACTCTTTGTCAGGGTACCAGGAACCAGACAGAGACGTGAAATGCTAAATTAATCACACTTTAATTAAAAAATAACAAAAAAATATAACAAGCCCAAATGTCAAATAACAAGACAGAAGTCAAAGCCAAAGAGGGTAGTCAGGCAAGCCAGGTCAGGAACCAAAGCGAGTAGTGAGACAAGATGGGGTTTGGAACACGAAGATCAGCGAAGTAAGGAACAAGGCAGGGATCAGGAAACAGAAGGGACATCAAACAAGGCAGGTAATACTCTGAGACAGGAACTCACAGAGAAGTCAGAGAAAACGCAAGTGCAAAGGAGGACTGAATTGAGGCACTTAAATAGTAAGTGATGACATCATCATTCTGTGACTGCAACCTGTCTCTCACTGATGATGTTCTCCAGTTTGGCCATAAGAGGGAGCCTGTGTGTAGTGAGCAGTGTTACACACTCTGCTTCAGACAAGGAGAAAATACAGGTGAGAGAAATGACTGCCACAATAAAAAGCTGTAAACAACAAGCGAAATCAGATGAATCCCTGACACCCTTGTTCTCAGGTAAAGAGCAAATGGAAACTAGAACAAAAAGTACTGCAATTCTGGAGTAATCTGGTTGCATAAGGTCAGTCTAATTAATGGTAAATAGGGCAACTAATTATTACATAATTACATAAGCTTAGTCCACAAAATTGTAATGAAGCAAACTGTTGCAGACTAGCAAGCAAAGCAGGGTAATACATAAATATTCAGACAGGAAAGGATTTATTTTGTAGTAGTAAACAATAAATTCAGTATTGAATTCAGGCAGAATCATATTCAGGAATTCAGACAGCAAGAGATTAAACTTCTAGCAGTGAACGATAAACTTAATCTAGTATTCAGGTATGATCATGTGCGGAAATCCAGGCAGCAAGAGGTTAAACTAAGTGCTATACAATAAACTGCCAATCAGGCTTATCCACATGAATTCAAGCAGTAAGGGAAAACACCAGAAGTAAGGTGACAGGAAGCAGAATCATACATGGGTATTCAGGCAAAAGCAGAGTCTTGACAGAAAAACAGGTCAAAAGGCAGCAGGGGTCATACAGGGAAGTCAATAGAAGTGATAATTACACCCATAGAACAGACTCAATACATGACACAAAGCAGTATGCGAGAGCAACTTTTAATGACCACAGCAAACACCACCCCCTATGGTCAATTGAGAAATCAATGCAAAAAAAAGCAGACATGAACTGCTAATTCCAAGACAGTGCAGATAATTTGGAAAACACATAACAGAGATGGAGTCTGGGCAATGCACAGTTTTTCTAGAAAAATTCATTTGTAAATGCTGTAATAAAAGAGAAACATCAGAGCAGCAACCTGTAATTATATCTATGAGAAGATTTTGCATTAAAATCTAAAATATACTCTTCACCTACATAAATAAGGCCATTATTTGACACTATGGCCTCTATTTATTAAGGTCTGTCGGACCTCATCCGACAGTGCGGATCAGGTCCCACAGACCTCGCTGAATACGGCGAGCAATACGCTCGCCGTATTATCAGGTTCCTTGGTTGTTTGAATCATAACTGCAGAGCTTAATAAAATTATATATGTTTCACAACTGGAGTACAGGCTATTATATCAGCATAGACTGTGTAAACTCAGTGTGATATATATAAGGAAATGAAGAGAGACTTTATATGGTTATATATTACAGTTATACCATAAAAGTAATATAGCTTTGTAAAAGGAAAATAATGTTAGCAATAACTTTTGGCAGTTACATAGATTGTGCCCATATAGGTAAGATAACTTTCAGATAATAAACCACTGCTGCGTAAGAGACATGAGATAGACTGAGCTGCAGGTGCTGACAGGGGCGTGACCTGCTGCGAGGCACAACTCACTGAATAATGTTATACAGCATGAAATACACGTCCTTTGTGAGGAGTGACAGCGGTGAGACCCGTACAGTACAGCTGTGTGTGACATCAGAAAAGGTCCGTTACGGCCCGGTATGGAAATGAATGAGAAAGTCCTTAAGAAGTTAAATTAAGGCAGACGTTTGTAAGTGTTAGAAGATTTGCAGAGTGAAAGTCTATTTGAGAATGTTCAGGTATAATATGACAACTCTATTAGCCTTTAAAGTAACGTTCCTTAGGAATGGAGAAATTTTACAAATACCGTAGCTGGAAAGTAGAATCCTTTTTATAGAAACAAAGTATCAAGTCCTGCAGAGGTGATATGCTGAAACAGGTTGTATTGAATCTTGAGTTAGACTCCTTAAGTTTGCAATGTAGCAAGTTCTTGAACAATCCTTAGTGGAACCAAACTGCAGCTGGTATTTGTAATCCAGGAATTAAAGTATAGAGTGTAAATCTTATTCTGATATGGATTAGCTTATAAGAAACAGGCACTGAGTTTTAGCAACAATACTCAACAACTAAGCACTTGTTTGGGGCGTGGTGAAGCCTTAAGTACAGGTGAGGGAGGTGAGTTGGAGCAAAAGGTAAAAGCAGGACTGGAATCCATACACGTATTCAGCATTGCACCAGCAGATCACAAGAGCTGCTGGTGCAACACCGCCCCCTGCAGACTCGTGGCCAATGGGCCACCAACAGGGAGGTGTCAATCAACCCGATCATACTGGATCGGATTGATTTCCGGCGATGTCTGTCCGCCTGCTCAGAGCAGGCGGACAGGTTATGGAGCAGTGGTCTTTGTGACCGCTGCTTCATAACTGCTGTTTCTGGCGAACCTGCAGGCTTGCCAGAAACACGAGGCATCAAGCTCCATTCGGAGCTTGATACATATGCCCCAAAATCTCTAAAATCTTCTTTAAACAAATCTATCAGAGAAGATTGTGCAGGAGAGCGCAATAAACATGTACACAGGTAGATCTGTAAAAAAGATCTGTACAACTTGTATGGATTAATTGCAATGTGAAAAAAGCAAACATTTGTTTAAGAGTTAATATCAATGTTTCATTTCAATACATGACATTTATGTGACCTCTGACAACAAGACACAACTTGTAGCCAATAAAAAAGAGTATTTTGTACACCGTGTGTAATTTAGAATTGAATCTATAATGTTACATTCAGTGTTTATGTAGAATATTAAGGAGAAAGTTGATGGATAAAGAGACTTAAAATGCACATTACATACATTATCTATCAAGTGACTCAAAGCTGTAGGAGGTGTGAAATTAATATAGATCTGCTCTAACAGCTATCAAATGATTTCTCTAAGAAATGCAAGATTAAAGTCAGAAAATAACATACTATGGGGTTTTTATGATTAATCAAATTTTGAAATGGTCTGCTTATAAGAGCAGAACACATTAATCTGTCTGTAATATTGTGTTTGTTGTTGGTGGTGGGGGTATTATTTTGCCATGGGAGCTGCAAGGAAAGATTGTATTATGCTTTAACGCATTAGTGCTATTTCTCATCCCTATCCTCACAATTGGCTAGATTACGAGTTGTGCATTAGGAAGGGTGTGTTAGTTACGTGTACTTTATTTCCATTGCACACTTTTCTTAACGTCGGTATTACGAGTCTCAAAACAACCTCATAACGCGTCGTGGTAACACGATTACCGCTTTTATTTTTGAAGCGTAATCACGGCAGCGTTAAACATTCTCCCACAGAGATCAATGATAAATGAAAAAAGCACAGATTTTTCAGCTAACACTCGATCTCGCAAGAAATATGCACTGCTCTGTCATATTACGTATACCACATAATGCACAACAAAAACACACATCAAATGTACAAACAACAATCACGCAACATAGCACATACGCATTACACATTCACAATCGGAAAAGAAAAAGAATAAACAACATTTACACTAAACGAGGAATACAGAAATACCTTACGATCTTGCAACACGGAACAAAACAACACGAAAAATGATTTGCACACTCATACACAAACAAAACATTTGCATTCAAGATTACAGAACATTAGTACAAAGAAAGATTTACACCACTTCACAAATACGACACCATCACAAATCACCATTTACATTTACAGATAATACTTTTGGACAATGTTATGCAAAACAATCACTATGACATCATCGCATTATACACATTCCACAAATACTAACTCAATATGAGCATGTGCAAATTCACACAACTAATACACATTGCATACATACTAATTACTAACAAAGCACACCTGAACATACTTTACTTGGCAAACCGGTACATCATTAAACATTTACATAGGGTTTATAAGCACGCTACAAGCATGGCTTCTTTGACTGTGTTGCCAGAGGATTTTTGGAGATTAGAGAGTTATTGGTATTGTGAGATTTTGTTATGATCCGGTGTACATGCGCTCAGGACACAGACCCTCGGGACAGTGGTAGGGATTTGAAGACACCGACCCCTGACCCGGGGAAGAGTATCCTGGACGTGGATAGATGATATTCTGTGATTCATAGTTGCTAGAAGTTATTGTAGAATAAATGGAGAGTGCAACATTTGTATACAATATAATCTGGCTTCACTGTGATTTATAGTTAGTTAATAGGAGTAGCTGCAAGATTCAATGAGTGGAAAATATAGCAATGTGGAATGTTCAGGCTTCAGAGTAAACTGGTAAAAGATTGACACTTAGATGCAAACTAAGGTTTGTTGCAGGTTCACAGTACATAATATTATATAAAGCTGTATGTCAGTATTAAGCACAGGTGATAAACAAGCTGCAAGTTTAGGCATTAATTACTGTTTGTGCATATATTGGAGAATCACATGAAAGCTTTTAACTGAACACATAGATGCAGAGTTCTGAATATGTTAACATATTTGCAGCAGGATATTTCAGCAATGACAACTTGTAGCAGAGAAATAGTTATAAAGTTCTGAGTAAGATGCTGTTGTTGTAATTAGAGAGTGATGATAACCAAAAGCATACTTGTGATTTATAATAAAGTTCAGAGTTTGTTAAGTAGCAGAGTCCAGGAAACAGAATGAAATTATTTGGATACTTGCGATTTGATGATTTTAAGCATTGGTAATAGAAAATGCTGTAGCTTGAAATAGTTGGTAAATTCATGCAGGAAACAGTCACAGACCTCTGTTGTTCAGGATCACAACTTAAAAGTTAATGCAAAGCACATTAGACCTGAGAAGGCTTAAAAAGAGGCTGAGGGAATCAGGTGCATAAATGATTAATCAGGCAGGCAGGCAAGCTGAATGTAAATACTGCCCAAAACCAGCAGTCAGGGAAGGAAGTCTTAAAGGGATAGTGACATTAGGCTGAGATATGTTACAGATCCCCCTCATTCAAGGTGACCTCCGGGCGCCCAACACAATCCAAAAGGAGAGAGAACAAAAATGATACGGAGAACCGGTAGTAGGTGTATGAAGGTAGTGAGTCCAATCAGAAATCAAGAAAGGAGGGTTGGAGATCTCTTGAAAAAGTTGAATGACGAAGCAAAGGTCATGGAATTCAGGTATCAAAAGATCTTGATAATGATGAGAGCAAAACTTGAAGTCATCTTTCTTGTAGTCATCGTGAGAAAGCATGAACGTAACATACAATGAGCTTCCTACCACAGAATCATCCTGAGGGTTGATAGGCGGATGTTCTTCATAATAGATGACCATGTACACAGCCAATGAAAAGGCGCCCAGTCCTAGACATATGAATAGGCTTTCCTCAACATCAGAAATAGAGATGCAGCATTCTGGATTGATAACCAGATTATCCACCTTTGTGTCAGAGATTTGAGTATCCTCAGAATTAACCTCTTGCCTGAGGATTAGATATACTCCAAAAGAAAAAGCTATAGCCACTTCTAACCCAATAGCAGGGCTTTCTTCGAAGTAGGAGATAGGAGTGTAGAGTGCAAGATTTGTCCAGTTCTTGCCATCTTCTGATTCAATATGAAATGTCTCCTTACTGGATTCGGAATCAAGAGTGTCCTCACTAGGAACAGGTAAATGAATGCCCACACCAGGGCAAGGTTCAGGAATACCCACATCAGGGCAAGGTACAGGAATATCCTCAATAGGATCAAGTGAAGGAATGCCCTCACCAGGGCAAGGTTCAGGAATACCCACATCTGGGCAAGGTTCAGGAATATCCTCAGTAGGATTGGGTGAAGGAATGCCCATGCCAGGGCAAGGTTCAACTATAGAAAAAGAACCCACTTTACAGCCAGGAACCATACTCTCTTCTGAGCAGAGGGCAAGGCTTTCTTCGGGGTTCACAAACGAAGAATTTACAAGACCCACTTTAGAGCCAAGAACCATACTCGCTTCTGAGCAGAGGGCATGGCTATCTTCAGGATCAAGTATTATTACACCCATTTCTGGGTTAAACAAAGGAATACCCATACCAGGGTCAAAAACAGGAGAGTCCACCTTGATGCCAGGTTTAGTGGTATCATCATGGAAAACGGGGACAGGATTGGCCACTGGGGAATCTTCTTGAGGAACTTTTGTACAAGTTTCAGGGTCAAGAATGTCCACTTGCGAACTTGGTTCAGTGTTGTCCTCACAGGATTCAGTATCAAGAATTCCTGTACAGGAAACTGATGTAGTAGAAAATGTAGGTTGGTGCAAAGTATCTCCCAAGGGAAACAATTTCTTAGATGCAGTAACAGAAGAATTTTGAGAAGGTGAAGTGTACTGAAATATGCCACACTCAGGTAGATGCGGAGGAATTGTGACACAAGATTCTGACTGAGAAGTTGTCTGGGGTTCAGCAGGCATACTTATTTGAGTTTGAATATCCGAGCTAAATTCTCCAGGGACTATCTCTGGTAAACTGTGAGATTGTATATCTGGAACAAAATTATCTTTTGTTTCTAGCACAGGATGTATAGACATTGAGGCAGCATGAGTGGGATGCAAGAAATCAATAGTTGGAAACAGTTTTTGTAGTTGCTGTAGAGTCTGAGAAGAGATACCATTAGATGCTTTAAGAACAGACTGAAGGTGACTAGAGACAACATCCAGTTTAGTGTTGACAGTGTCATGAGGCAAGAGATGGTCTGGCACAACAGAAACTAAAACAGGAGATTCAGGCTGAGTTTCCTCTTTGCACTTCTGATTTTCTGTAGGCAGAAAGACTTTCTTCTTCTTCTTTTTCTTAGAGAGCTTAGATAACTGATATGTCTTCCCAGTATGAGGCTTCTTAGGTTGCTGCCATTGTGGCTTGTAGTAAGGTTGAGAACAGAAATTCTTTTCATCACTGGATGCATAAATCTGATGTAACAAATCAGCATAGTAGTTGAGGAGACCTTTTCTCCAAACAGCAGTCTGTAAACCAGATGTCTTTTCTTCCGGCTCTGAATCTGTCCAATATAATGAATCCATGGGAATATCAGAAATAGGAAGATCAGTATTTCCATGAGAGGTTTCATGATGGGAGCTGTCTGTATCATCCATATTGTAAATATAACAACCAAGGATGTCATTATAGCCAATAGGTTGAGGTTTTGTCTGAGTTTGTGGCGAATTAAAGTTGCGCTCATACCAGTCTAATGCCAGTTCAGCTGGATCTGTGAAGTCATCCTCCTTGTTGACATATTCAGACTCAGAATCAGTATCACCAGGATAGGAATCACAAACAGGAGGAGTAGATGGTATTCTGCAACAGTAGTCCTGTCTCTTTAAATCTTTAAAGGTCTGAATTTTTTCTGCTGAATCTATGAATGCATCCTCTTCAGTTACATAGTCAGACTCAGAATCAGTTTCACCAAAATGGAAATTACGAACATGGGGCACAGATGAAATTCTAGAAAAGTGGTTCTGTCTCTTTAAATCTTTAAAGATCTGAATTTTTTCTGCTGAATCGATGGATACATTCTCTTCATTTTCATAGTCAGATTCAGAATCAGTTTCACCAAAATGGTAATCACGAACATGAGGAACAGATGACATTTTAGAAAAGTGGTTCTGTCTCTTTAAATCTTTAAAGATCTGAATTTTTTCTGCTGAAGCTATGGTTAAATCCTCTTCATTTTCATAGTCAAATTCAGGATCAATTTCACCAAAATGGTAACCACGAACATGAGTAGAGGATAGTCTAGAATAGGAGTACTGTGTCTTTAAATTTTTAAAAGTATGACAATCTTCTGTTTTTTCTTTAGGGATAGCGTGGGTCTGAGATAGGTTGCAATTTTTTATTTTCCTTTGAGGGTCGATGCATCCACTACCACTGCGGATCCCTTTTTTAGTCATTAACTTTCTGTCATGATCCGGTGTACATGCGCTCAGGACACAGACCCTCGGGGCAGTGGTAGGGATTTGAAGACACCGACCCCTGACCCGGGGAAGAGTATCCTGGACGTGGATAGATGATATTCTGTGATTCATAGTTGCTAGAAGTTATTGTAGAATAAATGGAGAGTGCAACATTTGTATACAATATAATCTGGCTTCACTATGACTTATAGTTAGTTAATAGGAGTAGCTGCAGGATTCAATGAGTGGAAAATATAGCAATGTAGAATGTTCAGGCTTCAGAGTAAACTGGTAAAAGATTGACACTTAGATGCAAACTAAGGTTTGTTGCAGGTTCACAGTACATAATATTATATAGAGCTGTATGTCAGTATTAAGCACAGGTGATAAACAAGCTGCAAGTTTAGGCATTAACTTTCTGTCATGAACCGGTGTACATGCACTCAGGACACAGACCCTCGGGTCAGGGGTCGGTGTCTTCAAATCCCTACCACTGCCCCGAGGGTCTGTGTCCTGAGCACATGTACACCAGTTCATGACAGATTTAGTGAGTGAGTTAGTTAGTGGTAGTGTGAGATAGTGAGTTAGTTAGTGGTAGTGTGAGAGAGTGAGTTAGTGGTAGTGTGAGAGAGTGAGTTAGTTAGTGGTAGTGTGAGATAGTGAGTTAGTTAGTGGTAGTGTGAGAGAGTGAGTTAGTGGTAGTGTGAGAGAGTGAGCTAGTGGTAGTGTGAAATAGTGAGTTAGTGGTAGTGTGAGATAGTGAGAGAGCAGGTGGATTTTCTGAATACTTAACACATTTACACGCAAACACATACATACGCTTATCAATAACACTACATACACTCCATACCCCATTCCCTGTAAGCCCATACCCATCCCATAGTTAGATTTTGTTTACATATCCTCATTTTAATCTTTTTCTACATTTTTGTCTGTTTAATACTCCTTACCCTCTTTTATTTATATCCCTTTCACACTTTGAGCACTTTTTTCATTTTTGTTATTTATTTTGACCCCCTTTAATTTGGGCACATTCACTTTTTGTTTGAGTATGTCGGGAGGGGGGATAGGGGGCAGATTAGCCCGGAACTATTAGAGTTCCTCAGGAATCAGTTTAGAGAAGAGATTATAGAGGAGGTCAGGCAGGAGAGGGGGAGGGGGAGAGGAAAAGGGAGATGAAGAGGAACAGGACAGGAAGGGTAGAGGAAGGGGGTGGGTGGACCCGGCCACTTTGTTCAAGATGAACAAGTGGCTGGGCCCAGTGGCGGGCAGTGTAGAGCTTCACAGTCCGGGAAACAGAGGCTCACATCACAGGGGAAAGCCATGCTGACTAGGGAGGCGAGATATACTATGGATGAGAAGGAGGCCCTCATAGAGGCTTATATGGAGAGGGTTAGGAGGCAGCAGGCTCAGAAGGCCACCCCTAGGGAGAAGAGGAAGCTATGGCTGGAGATCAGGGATGCCGTTAATGCAGTGGGAACCAGAACAGGAATGTTAAGTCCATACAGCATTGCTACCGGGACTGCAAAATGAAACTCAAAAGAAAGCTCTTGAGGGAGAACCAATACCTAATGGGGACCAGTGGCAGTCCTGAAATGATCGTGGAATATTCCCAATGGGAGGAAATGTTGCATCCCAGCATCACCGAGGTAGCCATAGTCGGTATCGGAGGAGTCGATACCGGGAACCTGCCACTCTCATCTTCCGGTAAGCTCATTTAATAATCTCTTTACATCAAAAATAAAGAATGTATTTAAGGATATCATTAACGCAATTACGCTTTTTTAGACATTATTACGTAAACACATTCACAATTACCTTGCGAGAGTTGCATTTCATGAAAAGCCATCACATTGGTATCTAGTCTACAGATTAGGTGTGCATTTAAACAGACTGAAAACAAACATCTGATCCCAGGCCATCTGATACTGGGCCATCTGCTGCTGGACCATCTGCTCCTGGCCCTCCTCCATCTCATCCTCAATCTCCTCCTCAGCCGGGTGATCCCAGTACTCCTCCTTCCCCTCTTCCCCAAACATCTCAGATGAGAACTCGTCGGAGGGGGCAGTTGCCCCCCCCCCCAGGGCCTCAGTCTCGTGGGAAGAGGGGGAAGGAAGAGGAAGTAAGTTTTTTGTTATATATATATATTTAGTTATTTAATGTGTAATGGATAGGTATGTGATTCAGTGATGTGCAGTCACTAGAGGCAGGTGAGGCAGTGCTTCACCTCTCATATGGGCAAAAATATATATTTTTTTATTGGCTTTAAAAAAAAATTGTATTTTTTTTTCCCCAGCATTTTTTTTTCTCACAGCTATATGTTGTGCAATGCAGAGGCACAAGCAGGTCTGCCCACCATTACACAACATGCTGCACCACCTACTGGATGCAAGTGGTTAATATCATTGCATTGCCCATTAACTGCTTATTTGAGGCAGTCCTATTTGGGCTGAACCAATCCAGCGAGAGGCATTAGTAAGTGGAACTTAGGGTTGGGGCTGGATGATAAATCATATAAAACAAAACAAAAACGGAAAAAAACAACTTTCATATATTTTGTTGCTGTCCTGTGAACCTGCTAGCTTTGCTAAAGTGAAAAAGAGAGTCCTGTTCTTCCCCTCTAAGTGCAGTGGAATGTGCCACTGTCACTTCCTGAATCCTTACAGAGCAGGAAGAGAGAGGCACAGATAACACTGTTTCAGCCACATCTTATTGAAGTAAGATTTTACTAAAAAGGGATTCTGTTAGTGAAAATGATAATTTAATGAATGTGGTTTAGTGTTTTTTTTACTCTTTTACAGCAGGGTCGTTTTTGTATTTTGTTTACTCAAACTTTACACCCACTAACTTAGCAGCTTGCCTCTGTACTAATGTATAGTCTTACTTTCTGAACTCTCTGTAGCTCTGCTGTTTTATTACTTTAAAATGCAGAGGTCCCTCTCCCCCCCACCCCTTGTGTGTGTGTGTGTGTCTCTCTCTCTATCTATCCATCTCTCTCCTTATGTGTTGTTCTCCCCATGGTCTCTCTCTCCGTCTCTCTTCCTCCCCCTCTGACTCTCTCATCCCTTATGTAATGAAAGAATCTATAAGCATAATTTACAGCATTAAAGGGCCACTAAACCCAAAATCTTTCTTTCATGATTCAGATAGAGAATAGAAATTTAAACAGCATTATAATTTACTTCCATTATTTATTTTGCTTCATTTTTTAAATATCCTTAGTTGAAGAAAAAGCAATGCACATGGTGAGCCAATCACACGAGGCTTCTAGTGCAGCAACCAATCAGCAGCTAGTGAGCATATCTAGATATGCTTTTCATCAAAGAATATCAAGAGAATACAACAAATTAGATAATATAAGTAAATTAGAAAGATGTTTAAAATTGCATTCTCTTTATAAATCATAAAAGAAAAAATGTGGGTGGCATGTCCCTTTAAAGCAAAAAGTATGTTTTAAACCAGTTGACCAGTTTTCCAAGACACCATTTAAAGGGACATGAAACCCATATGAAACCCATATGCAAATTTAAATAACTTTCCAATTTACATCTAATATCAAATTTTCTTCATTCTTTTGATGTCCTTTGTTGAAAATCATATCTAAATATGCTCAGTAGCTGCTGATTGGTGGCTGCACATAGATACCTCATGTGATTGGCTCACCCATGTGCATTGCTATTTCTTCAACAAAGGATATCTAAAGAATGAAGGCGTATCCTAGCCACTGCCTCACCAGCCTCTGACGTCACTGCACGTCACTGGTGATGATGTGGTCTTCTTACACTTGTGGAGCACACTCTGTATATAATCTGCTTCTATGGGACCGGGTCCATGGAGGCAGATTGTTTGCAGAGTATGTTTTACAAGTGTGTGGAGACCACATCATCACATACCTATCCTTGTTGATTACATTGATTGGTTTCTGTGATGTGATGTCCAAACTGTTTCCCTAATCTCAAACAAAATGACTATTATAATTATACATGATGGCGTATCACTGTTTTGATGCCAACAATACAGCTTAAAGGGACAGTCATAACATTAATTATTGTTGGTTACAAAGAAAACACTTTATTACGCATTATCAAGTTTGGAAAAACAAGACTTACAGAAATACACGTTTTACTTCTGGGATTAACCTTGCATCTAAGCCTCTGAAAAATGACCACTTATTTCTGTTCTTTTGACAGACCGGCATTTCAGCCAATCACTGATTAATCCAGGGTAACTATACTGAACGAGCTCAATGTTTTCTATATGAAACACAAAAAATAATGCCCTCTAGCAGATGAACCTCCTCGGTTTAGCTATAAACTAAGAATACCAAGAGAACTAAGATAAATTGTTGATAAACGTTTGAGATATATTTTAAAAAAAATTGGTTTTTTTGAGATTTAAATCATTACTGTTTTTCTTGACTTGACTGTCTCTTTAAACAAAAAAATATGCTAACATATACTAATCCTTAGGGATTGTTGGTATATCTACACGTACTTGTTCAAACAAGAAAATATTTGAATAGGATACTAAGCCTGTATGCCATATTTCTATCAACGTGTTAAATAAAGTCTATTTTCTTAAAGATACATTATTGTGTTTGAATTATTTAAGAAAGACTTTTCATTTAGAAGGAATATGGTTTCATGTCCTTTTAAGAGTTACATTAGAAATATATGTTCACAGTAATATATTTGGAGATTGACAATGTGGAAGTCATACATGACACAATACTGAGCATTTACATTAAAGGGACAGTATACTTATTTTCATAGAACTGCATGTAATAGACACTACTATAAAGAACAACATGCACAGATACTGATATAAAAATCCAAGATAAAACGGTTTAAAGACTTACTTAGAAACTCTCAGTTTAGCTATGTTGAAAAGTTAGCTGGAAATCCCATTGCAAGTGGGAAATAAGACACTTCCCACTCCTCCTTCTTTTGCATATGAAAAGATCCTTTACATCAGTGATTTTTAACCTTTTTTTTGCCGTGGCACACTTTTTTACATTAAAAAATCCTGTGGCACACCACCATCCCAAAATTTTAAAAAAAATCACACATTGTAGCCTAATACAGCATATATATACACATACACACAAACACACACATACTGTATGTATTGTGCTGTTATGCCATGCCTCCTACAAACTACCCCTGCACTGGGAGTAAAAAACAAGCAAAGTTTAAAAAATATGTCACACTGTTGTCAGTCTGCCGTGGCACACCTTAGGATCTCTCATGGCACACTAGTGTGCCACGGCACACTGGTTGAAAAACACTGCTTTACATAATCCGGAGCAAACAGGAGAAGATAGCTGACGGTATTCACATCATTTACAAAACATATACGGCTAGATTTAGAGTTTTGTCGGTAACAACCCGAAAAGCTAACGCCGGCTTTTTTCTGGCCGCACCATAAAAATAACTCTGGTATTGAGAGTCCACATAAAGGCTGCGTTAGGCTCCAAAAAAGGAGCGTAGAGCATATTTAACGCAGCTTCAACTCTCGATACCAGAGTTGCTTACGGACGCGGCCAGCCTCAAAAACGTGCTTGTGCACGAATCCCCCATAGAAAACAATGGGGCTGTTTGAGCTGAAAAAAAACCTAACACCTGCAAAAAAGCCGCGTTCAGCTCCTAACACAGCCCCATTGTTTGCTATGCGGAAACACTTCCTACGTCTGCATCTAACACCCTAACATGTACCCCGAGTCTAAACACCCCTAGCCTTACACTTATTAACCCCTAATCTGCTGCCCCCGCTATCGCTGACCCCTGCATATTATTATTAACCCCTAATCTGCCGCTCCGTAAACTGCCGCTACTTACATTATCCCTATGTACCCCTAATCTGCTGCCCTAACATCGCCGACCCCTATATTATATTTATTAACCCCTAATCTGCCCCCCACAACGTCGCCTCCACCTGCCTACACTTATTAACCCCTAATCTGCCGAGCGGACCTGAGCGCTACTATAATAAAGTTATTAACCCCTAATCCGCCTCACTAACCCTATAATAAATAGTATTAACCCCTAATCTGCCCTCCCTAACATCGCCGACACCTAACTTCAATTATTAACCCCTAATCTGCCGACTGGAGCTCACCGCTATTCTAATAAATGTATTAACCCCTAAAGCTAAGTCTAACCCTAACACTAACACCCCCCTAAATTAAATATAATTTACATCTAACGAAATTAATTATCTCTTATTAAATAAATTATTCCTATTTAAAGCTAAATACTTACCTGTAAAATAAATCCTAATATAGCTACACTATAAATTATAATTATATTATAGCTATTTTAGGATTAATATTTATTTTACAGGTAACTTTGTAATTATTTTAACCAGGTACAATAGCTATTAAATAGTTAAGAACTATTTAATAGTTACCTAGTTAAAATAAAAACAAAATTACCTGTAAAATAAATCCTAACCTAAGTTACAATTAAACCTAACACTACACTATCAATAAATTAATTAAATAAAATACCTACAATTACCTACAATTAAACCTAACACTACACTATCAATAAATAAATTAAATACAATACCTACAAATAACTACAATGAAATAAACTAACTAAAGTACAAAAAATAAAAAAGAACTAAGTTACAAAAAATAAAAAAATATTTACAAACATCAGAAAAATCTTACAACAATTTTAAACTAATTACACCTACTCTAAGCCCCCTAATAAAATAACAAAGCCCCCCAAAATAAAAAAAATGCCCTACCCTATTCTAAATTACTAAAGTTCAAAGCTCTTTTACCTTACCAGCCCTGAACAGGGCCCTTTGCGGGGCATGCCCCAAGAAGTTCAGCTCTTTTGCCTGTAAAAAAAAACATACAATACCCCCCCCCAACATTACAACCCACCACCCACATACCCCTAATCTAACCCAAACCCCCCTTAAATAAACCTAACACTAAGCCCCTGAAGATCATCCTACCTTGTCTTCACCTCACCGGGTATCACACCGATCCGTCCTGGCTCCGATATCTTCATACAACCCATCTTCATCCGGCGACGTCCAACTGAAGAATGACGGTTCCTTTAAGGGACGTCATCCAAGATGGTGTCCCTCGAATTCCGATTGGCTGATAGGATTCTATTAGCCAATCGGAATTAAGGTAGGAATATTCTGATTGGCTGATGGAATCAGCCAATCAGAATCAAGATCAATCCGATTGGCTGATCCAATCAGCCAATCAGATTGAGCTCGAATTCTATTGGCTGATCAGAACACCCTCTTCTGGACTTCTTCAGTGGATGTCTAGCCCCCGCTTGGGTTGTATGAAGATATCGGAGCCAGGACGGATACAACCCAAGCGGGGGCTAGACATCCACTGAAGAAGTCCAGAAGAGGGTGTTCCGATCAGCCAATAGAATTCGAGCTCAATCTGATTGGCTGATTGGATCAGCCAATCGGATTGATCTTGATTCTGATCGGAGCCAGGACGGATACAACCCAAGCGGGGGCTAGACATCCACTGAAGAAGTCCAGAAGAGGGTGTTCCGATCAGCCAATAGAATTCGAGCTCAATCTGATTGGCTGATTGGATCAGCCAATCGGATTGATCTTGATTCTGATTGGCTGATTCCATCAGCCAATCAGAATATTCCTACCTTAATTCCGATTGGCTGATAGAATCCTATCAGCCAATCGGAATTCGAGGGACACCATCTTGGATGACGTCCCTTAAAGGAACCGTCATTCTTCAGTTGGACGTCGCCGGATGAAGATGGGTTGGATGAAGATATCGGAGCCAGGACGGATCGGTGTGATACCCGGTGAGGTGAAGACAAGGTAGGATGATCTTCAGGGGCTTAGTGTTAAGTTTATTTAAGGGGGGTTTGGGTTAGATTAGGGGTATGTGGGTGGTGGGTTGTAATGTTGGGGGGGGTATTGTATGTTTTTTTTTACAGGCAAAAAAGCTGAACTTCTTGGGGCATGCCCCGCAAAGGGCCCTGTTCCTTTAAATAGGAATAATTTATTTAATAAGAGATAATTCATTTCGTTAGATGTAAATTATATTTAATTTAGGGGGGGTGTTAGTGTTAGGGTTAGACTTAGCTTTAGGGGTTAATACATTTATTAGAATAGCGGTGAGCTCCAGTCAGCAGATTAGGGGTTAATAATTGAAGTTAGGTGTCGGCGATGTTAGGGAGGGCAGGTTAGGGGTTAATAAATATAATATAGGGGTCGGCGGTGTTAGGGGCAGCAGATTAGGGGTACATAGCTATAATGTAGCTGGCGGCTCTTTGCGGTCGGCAGATTAGGGGTTAATTATTGTAGGTAGGTGGCGGCGACGTTGTGGGGGGCAGGTTAGGGTTAATAAATATAATATAGGGGTCGGCGATGTTAGGGCAGCAGATTAGGGGTACATAGGGATAATGTAGCTGGCGGCGGCATGCGGACGGCAGATTAGGGGTTAATAAGTGTAGGTAGCTGGCGGCGACGTTGTGGGGGGCAGATTAGGGGTTAATAAATATAATATAGGGGTCGGCGGTGTTAGGGGCAGCAGATTAGGGGTACATAAGGATAACGTAGGTGGCGGTCGGCAGATTAGGGGTTAAAAAATGTAATCGAGTTGCAGCGATGTGGGGGGACCTCGGTTTAGGGGTACATAGGTAGTTTATGGGTGTTAGTGTACTTTAGAGCACAGTAGTTAAGAGCTTTATAAACCGGCATTAGCCCAGAAAGCTCTTAACTACTGACTTTTTTCTGCGGCTGGAGTTTTGTCGTTAGAATTCTAACGCTCACTTCAGACACGACTCTAAATACCGGAGTTAGAAAAATCCCATTGAAAAGATAGGATACGCAATTTACGTAAGGGGATCTGCGGTATGGAAAAGTCGCGGCTGAAAAGTGAGCGTTAGACCCTTTTTTGAGTGACTCCAAATACCGGAGGTAGCCTAAAACCAGCGTTAGGAGCCTCTAACGCTGGTTTTCACGGCTACCGCCAAACTCTAAATCTAGGCCATATTCTACGAAAAAAATGAGTGTCTAATGTCCCTTTAAGAAAAAAGACCAGGACATAACATCTAGAATAAGTAGGCATCTCATATATTTAGCATATGATAAAGGTCAATGCATATTGATTACTTGATTCAAATACAATAGCGCATCTTTAGGAATTAGATATGTAGAAAATTCAACACAACACAGTAATTATTTATAAAAAGGAAAATATTGTTGACAAACATATTAAACAAGATGGAGTATATTCATGGATTTGCACTTGCCTCAAAATATATTATGCATGAAAAACATATTGCCTTCATTCGTTTCTTCGACCAGACAGCCAACAAGAGATTTTTGTGTTCTTTATCAGCTATGGTTCAACAATATACATGATTGACACAATCCATACTCGTCATGGTTTTAAACTTGTCTTTTCATTCACAAACGTGGGTTATGTGCAAAATCAAATATTTGAGGGACAACGTAATCCAATCAGACGGATTTAACACCTTGGCATGTGACGTCTTAAGCAACATGGCGCATCCGAGATCGCGTAACAATTTCATCCAATCAAAGGCGCATCTGAGATCGCGTTAAAATGTCAGCCAATACAAGGACTAATTTTACAGCGTGGCATATGATGTCTTAAGCAGCATGGTGCATCCGAGATCGCGTAATAACATCAGCCAATCAAAGGCGCATCCGAGATCGTGTGAAAACAGCATACAATCCAAGGACTAATTTTACATCTTTGCATGTCAATAAGAAACGTATTTATATTTTAAAAACTAGTATGTGCTATATTGTTATCTATGAATGTCACGCTAGATAACGTAATACTGTGATATATGAAATAGAATCCATTGTTGGTAATAAGGATATATTTCATTAGAATTGGAGGATTATTAAATATTTAGCAAGCATTTTATGTTACACGATTATGTACGACATTGCAATTTGAACTTCATTTTCAAATTTAAGTTTAATCTTTTGATGAAATGTGTTTAGAGGTAGTCGCAAGAGCAGAAAAATACGATGTGGTAACTGCTGATTGGTGGCTACATATATATACCGATTTTCATTGGTTCACCTATGTGTTCATTTAGAAACCAGTAGTGCCCTGCTGCTCCTTAAACAAATGATACAAAGAGACTGAAGCAAATTCTAGAATTTATGGAAAGAAAATTAATTAAAAATCGTATGTTAGACATAAATGAGAAAATAGATTGTGTTTCATGTCCCTTTAAATCATTAATAATGCTATGAGATACATTATGAAAATAGGGATTGGTTATACATTATATGTTACTTATAGCTATGGTGTTCCATCTTTACGCTTTAAAAAGGGACACATGAGAAATACATATATCAGGGATGTTTTCAGATATGTTTAAATATTTTTTTTTAATAAGAATAATGACACATGTATTTATCAGATGTGTCACTTATTCAAGTTGGAATATGGTCAGCCTACCTATAGCAATATATCGTTGGATCATTAAACAGAAACTATAATAAGAGAAAGATATTAATCAGCTAAAATATGTGCATTACACACAGTGATTGTTTTTGTTAGACTACTACAATAAGATATAAGTGAAATTGGAATACATGTGCTGCCAACATTAAAAAAATAGTCTTTTTTTTTAAATTATGGCCTAGATTTAGAGTTCTGCGTTAGCCGTCAAAAGCAGCGTTAAGGGGTCCTAACGCTGGTTTTGGCCGGCCGCTGGTATTTAGAGTCTTGTAGGTAAGGGTCTAACACTCACTTTCCAGCCGCGACTTTTCCATACTTCAGATCCCCTTACGTCAATTGCGTATCCTATCTTTTCAATGGGATCTTCCTAACGCTGGTATTTAGAGTCTTGGCTGAAGTGAGCGATAGACCCTCTACAGACAAGACTCCAGCCGCAGAAAAAAGTCAGTAGTTAAGAGCTTTCTGGGCTAACACCGGTTCATAAAGCTCTTAACTACTGTGCTCTAAAGTACACTAACACCCATAAACTACCTATGTACCCCTAAACCGAGGCCCCCCCACATCGCCGCCACCTACATTTTTAACCCCTAATCTGCCGACCGCACACTGCCGCCACCTACATTATCCCTATATATCCCTAATCTGCTGCCCCTAACATCGCCGACACCTACATTATATTTATTAATCCCTAATCTGCCCCCCTAAAGTCGCCGCTACCTTACCTACACTTATTAACCCCAAATCTGCTGACCGGACCTCGTCGCCACTCTAATAAATGTATTAACCCCTAAACCGCCGCACTCCCGCCTCGCAAACCCTATAATAAATATTATTAACCCCTAATCTGCCCTCCCTAACATCGTCGCCACCTAACTTCAAGTATTAACCCCTAATCTGCTGACCGGATCCTCGCCGCTACTATAATAAATGTAAATCAGATTGAGCTTGCATTCTATTGGCTGATCGGAACAGCCAATAGAATGCAAGCTCAATCTGATTGGCTGATTGGATCAGCCAATTCGATTGAACTTGAATCTGATTGGCTGATTCAATCAGCCAATCAGATTTTTCCTACCTTAATTCCGATTGGCTGATAGAATCCTATCAGCCAATCAGATTTCGAGGGACGCCATCTTGGATGACGTCCCTTAAAGGAACCTTCATTAGTCGGGTAGTCGTCGTTGAAGAAGGATGTTCCGCGCCGGAGGTCTTGAAGATGGAGCCGCTCCTCGTCGGATGGATGAAGATAGAAGATGACGCTTGGATGAAGATGTCTGCCGGTCCGGATGTCCTCTTCTGCCCGGATGGGATGAAGACATCTGCCATTCTGGATGTCTTCTTTTGGTCCATCGGTGCCCGGCTGGGTGAACACGACTCAAGGTAGGCAGATCTTCAGGGGGGTAGTGTTAGGTTTATTTAAGGGGGGTTTGGGTTAGAGTAGGGGTATGTGGGTGGTGGGTTGTAATGTTGGGGGGGTGAATTGTGGGGGTTTTTAGAGGCAAAAGAGCTGTTTACTTTGGGGCATGCCCCGCAAAAAGCCCTTTTAAGGGCTAGTAAAAGAGCTGGTTACTTTTTAATTTAGAATAGGGTAGGGACCTTTATTATTTTGGGGGGCTTTGTTATTTTATTAGGGTGCTTAGAGTAGGTGTAATTAGCTTAAAATTCTTGTAATCTTTTTTATTTTTTGTAATTTAGTGTTTGTTTTTTTGTAATTTAGTTTAGTTTATTTAATTGTAGGTAATTGTAGTTAATTGATTTAATTAATTTATTGATAGTGTAGTGTTAGGTTTAATTGTAACTTAGGTTAGGATTTATTTTACAGGTAATTTTGTAATTATTTTAACTAGGTAGCTATTAAATAGTAAATAACTATTTAATAGCTATTGTACCTAGTCAAAATAAATACAAAGTTGCCTGTAAAATAAATATAAATCCTAAAATAGCTACAATATAATTATTCGTTATATTCTAGCTATATTAGGGTTTATTTTACAGGTAAGTATTTAAATAGGAATACTTTATTTAATAAGAGTTAATTGATTTAGTTATAATAAAATTAAATTTAACTTAGGGGGGTGTTAGGGTTAGGGTTAGACTTAGCTTTAGGGGCTAATACATTTATTATAGCAGCGGCGAGGTCCGGTCGGCAGATTTGGGGTTAATAAGTGTAGGTAAGGTAGCGGCGACATTGGGGGGGGCAGATTAGGGGTTAATAAATATAATATAGGGGTCGGCGATGTTAGGGGCAGCAGATTAGGGGTACATAGGTATAATGTAGGTTGCGGCGGTGTCCGGAGCGGCAGATTAGGGGTTAATAATATAATCCAGGTGTCAGCGATAGCGGGGGCGGCAGATTAGGGGTTAATAAGTGTAAGGTTAGGGGTGTTTAGACTCGGGGTTCATGTTAGGGTGTTAGGTGCAGACTAAGAAAGTGTTTCCCCATAGGAAACAATGGGGCTGCGTTAGGAGCTGAACGCTGCTTTTTTGCAGGTGTTAGGTTTTTTTTCAGCCCAAACTGCCCCATTGTTTCCTATGGGGATATCGTGCACAAGCACGTTTTAGCTGCTTACCGCTACCGTAAGCAACGCTGGTATTGAGGGTTGAAGTTGCGGGACATTAGGCTCAACGCACCCTTTTTTGAGCCTAACGCAGCCCCTCAGACAACTCTAAATACCAGCGTTGTCTTAAGGGTGCGTTGGGAAAAAAAGCAGCGTTAGCTACGCGGGTCTTTACCGACAAAACTCTAAATCTAGGCGTATATGTCTATGTTGATGTAAAAAGGACAAAAATACATTAGAAATGAATTTCCATTCCTTCAGAATTGTGGTCAGCATCACTTAAAGGGCCATAATACCCAAATGTTTAAACACTTGAAAGTGATGCAGCATAGCTTTAAAAAGCTGACTAGAAAATATCTCCTGAACATCTCTATGTAAAAAAGAAAGATATTTTACCTCAAAAGTTCCTCAGTAGCCACCTCCCATTGTAAAGGATTTCTAAGCAGCATTTTAGTGTGTCTGTCCTAGGACAGCTTAGGGGATGAGCCTCGTGAACTCTCATATTATTTCACCAATCAGGTAAAGGAAGCTTACTATGAAATCTCATGAGAGTTAAGTCAAATCTCATGAGATCACAGTAAGAGTTCATGACCTCAGCACTGCTGATGCTGATTGGCTGCTGTTCATTTCTTCATTTTTTTATTTTTTTTTATCTGCAGCTGGGAGCAGGTGAAGTATAACTTTTTACACAGAATTTACTCTGCTGAGCTGAGGAGATTGTGAGGTAAAATATCTTCCTTTTTTACATAGAGATGCTCAGGTGATATTTTCCTGTCAGCTTTTTACAGTTATACTGCATCAGTTTCAAGTGATTTAGCATATGAGTATTATGTCCCTTTAAAGGGACATGAAATACAAACAATTAAGTTCAGGATTCACAGAGAGGATACTATTTCCAGCAAATTCATAATTTACATAGATTATCTCAGTTTAATAATCTTGGGATCATTTGTTAAAGATGCATTAATTCAGGAATAGTTTAAAAATGAACACATGGATGTGCCAAAAACAACCAATATATATATATATATATATATATATATATATATATATATATATACAACCAACAATGTACATCTAGAACCTCAGTTCTCTGCTACTTATGATCTTGCAAAGATAAACCATTCTGCAAAGTATATCAAGAAAATGAAACAAATTAAATAAGAGATGTAAATATTAAATTTATTGACAATTGTATTATATATCTTAATCATGAAAGAGCATTTTTTGGTTTCATGTCCCTTTAAGGATTAAGCACATAAAATATAGATTTTAATAAATGACATGAATAAAGAGGACAAATAATATATTAATGACATTTATTTTATTATTATGACATAAAACATAAAGAAATAAGATAACGTTACAAAAGGTCATATTGATAAATCAGCCCCATTGGAGCCATCTGAAAAGGTGCCATAGTGTATCACAGTCCTTGGAGGGAGTTGATAAGGGCCAACACAGCCCCATTGGAGCCATCTGACAAGGTGCCATAGTGTATCACAGTCCTTGGAGGGAGTTGACAAGGGCCTACACAGCCCCATTGGAACCATCTGACAAGGTGCCATAGTGTATCACAGTCCTTGGAGGGAGTTGACAAGGGCCAACACAGCCCAAATGGAGCCATCTGACAAGGTGCCATAGTGTATCACAGTCCTTGGAGGGAGTTGACAAGGGCCAACACAGCCCAAATGGAGCCATCTGATGAGGTGCCATAGTGTATCACAGTTCTTGGAGGGAGTTGACAAGGGCCAACACCCATTGGAGCCATTTGACAAGGTGAAAGAGTGCAACAGGCACAACAAAAAAAACAAAAAGGCCAAATGGCAACAATAAAATCAACCAAAGTAGCATGTCGACGGAAGATTCGTATCTGCGCCCTCGAAGCATCTCCGGATCCTCCACTTATTGGGCATCAGCATCACCCTCATCGTCCTGTGCATTACCAGCTGCAGATCCATGTATTAACTCTAGACGCAGAACGAGCTCTAGAGTCAAGCGCTGCATCTGCAGCTGGGTATGCATGGTGTTGTGCATCCTTCCCAGCAACACACTGTTCCGCAGAATGGTCTGCTCTATACGTGCTAGAGCCTCTAGCGTTAACCATGCTGAGAAACAACCTAAACAAAAAAAAGTATGTAAATTATTGTTAATTCCAGCACATTATAAAAAGAGAGCAAAGAGACATTGTAATTATAAAAAGACAAATCATTATTATAATTATTCTATATATAATATGTACACATTAAATATGTTCTTCATAGATAAACCATTAAAGGGACAGTTTACTCAAAAATATTCTCCCCTTTAATTGTTTCACAATGATCCACTTTACCTGCTGGAGAGGGAGGGGAGGGATGGGATTGGGCTGCCGCTCTGGGATTGCCCGTACAGCTGGGGAGTCAGGGGCCTGGTGAGTTGGGGGCTGGGCAGGTAGGGGAGCTGTACGGGCGGCAATACGGGAAGAGCAGCAAGGTGGGGCAAAGGGGCATTTTTTGGGAGGGACAGGACAGGAGGAATGGGAAGGGCTGGGAGTGGTTTGGGTCTGAAGAGGGGCTTCTGACTGGGGAGGGGCTTCTGACTGGGGAGGGGCAGGAGGCTGATGCCCAGAAGTGGAAGGTCCATCTGAAGTATAAAAAAATAGACATATATGATATCAATAAATATTATTATCTTGAAAGAAATAAAGATTATATATTAGTTAAAGTCTTGATTCTTGTTCTCATAAAATATTTATACAAAGTCACAATAATGATTATGTTTTAAGTTATTGATTGATTGGAATCAAATATAATTATTTAGAAGATTTAATAGATCCTTTAAACTCTGAATGTTTGCTGTTATTTTTCATGTAACATTTCATAAATAGATTACAAATCATATTTATCAAAGGCAACATTATGTGATAATATTTATGAATTGATAATATATGTATCTTTTGTAGAATTTTTCGGTATGCATGTATGCATTGGATATTTAAATTTAATAGAGTTCTTTTAGACACATGCCCGTGGATTGATCTCAGAATATTCAACAATTGAATAGTATGGGAGTGTGTAATATTATGAAATTGAAATGGCCACTCCACCTAGCGTTTTAAACCATGTAAACACTGATTTACATATATATTTTGGTGATTGCCTTTGTAATCTTTAATGGTCTCATTTTAAGCCTGATGCTTCAATCAATTTCTCTTTAGAATATATACACAGTAGATACTACCATTCATATTATCGATTAATAATATAATCTTCTCTATCTGATTCAAATGTCAGATTAATGTTGTGAATCTCTCTTTTACATTAGGATGCATGCTTTAATTTTGTGGAATATTAATGTTTGTTGGGTTGAAATGGACAGTCTACACATAAATATATTTTAAATATATTTACATCTCATACATCATGAAATAAATAAAACAAGGATTTTAAACATGATTATGTTTTATGTATACTTAGAAGTGTTTTACAATTTATAAACAATGATGACATAAGGATATGGTCTGCATCTAGACACTCAGATGAATAGCAATGACTATCTGGACAATCAGAAGATGATTATTGTGGCTTTGCATGGAATATGCATGTGACATCATGATGTTATTAATGACAAATCATACATAAATTTAATAAAAATACAAACATATGTTCATGCGGCATGATATAGAAAGGGGGGCAGTAGTGTATTGGAAAAATAATGGAATAATATATTTTAAAGTGCCAAAGCTGTAGACTTTCTTTTTCTTCAAGAGAATGATTTTTAAACAATAATACATGTTCGATACATGTTAGATATATTTGACATACCATCAGACTCCAAGGGAGCCACTTCCTCCTCCATCTCAGATGTTACATCAATCTCTGTAAAACATAACATGTTGTGTACACGTTAAAATCCGATATTCTAACATATGTTACTGTTGTTCAAGTACACACATCAATATTGCATTAAAGAGATACTGATCCAAAGTTAGGAATTACATCATTTTGATGGAGCATACAAATGAAATTAGACTTGTAATTATCGATGAGTAATAATTACATTTTAGTGTCTGTATTTTTCAAATATTCTTAAAAGCTGAGTACATGGAACATTTAAGAGTTCTCATGTGTGTATCACTTGATGATTGTTGTCTAAATTTATAATAAAAATAAACATATGCTAGCCATGTTCTGAAGCACAAAAGTGTAGACTATGAAGCTTTGAGATCTTAATCTTAACAAATAAACAAAAAAATATATAATCAGAGGAATAAATTATATGTTTTATTCAAATGGAATGCTTCATCAGAATCATGATAATATAATTTAATATTAAAAATACACCTTCAATGACATATGAATGAGTCAATGGACTTACCAGAAGCCTGCAAAGGCAGGTCACCATTGCTGCTGGATCCCTCTATGCTCGCCACAACAACTACATCTATTAATGATATTAAAATATATTAGTGAACACAGTTTGGACATCACTAAATCGCATTGGTCGAGAATCTAACAAATAATATACTTAGAAATGTGAAGAATAGAGCACTAATATGAACCATAAATTTATGAGTTAATCAAGGTGATTGAACAGAAAATTATCTCTTTCACATATGATTTCTTACTATATTAGACAAACAATTCTTCACATATGATTCTATGGCATATATAAATATAAGTATTGATCCATGTGTTGAAAATAATACACACACACAACACTTGGCATAACAACTGGTGACAAATCGAACCTAAGTCATGTGGCACATAGTGCCATTTGTGCAATGTACAGTAATCTGTTTTAGGACACAACACATATTTATCACAATGCAAAACAGAAGATATTTGTAAAAATATGTCATCATGGTGCTGTTAGAGTATGCTTATACAGGGAGTGCAGAATTATTAGGCAAATTAGTATTTTGACCACATCATCCTCTTTATGCATGTTGTCTTACTCCAAGCTGTATAGGCTCGAAAGCCTACTACCAATTAAGCATATTAGGTGATGTGCATCTCTGTAATGAGAAGGGGTGTGGTCTAATGACATCAACACCCTATATCAGGTGTGCATAATTATTAGGCAACTTCCTTTCCTTTGGCAAAATGGGTCAAAAGAAGGACTTGTCAGGCTCAGAAAAGTCAAAAATAGTGAGATATCTTGCAGAGGGATGCAGCACTCTTAAAATTGCAAAGCTTCTGAAGCGTGATCATCGAACAATCAAGCGTTTCATTCAAAATAGTCAACAGGGTCGCAAGAAGCGTGTGGAAAAACCTAGGCGCAAAATAACTGCCCATGAACTGAGAAAAGTCAAGCGTGCAGCTGCCAAGATGCCACTTGCCACCAGTTTGGCCATATTTCAGAGCTGCAACATCACTGGAGTGCCCAAAAGCACAAGGTGTGCAATACTCAGAGACATGGCCAAGGTAAGAAAGGCTGAAAGACGACCACCACTGAACAAGACACACAAGCTGAAACGTCAAGACTGGGCCAAGAAATATCTCAAGACTGATTTTTCTAAGGTTTTATGGACTGATGAAATGAGAGTGAGTCTTGATGGGCCAGATGGATGGGCCCGTGGCTGGATTGGTAAAGGGCAGAGAGCTCCAGTCCGACTCTGACGCCAGCAAGGTGGAGGTGGAGTACTGGTTTGGGCTGGTATCATCAAAGATGAGCTTGTGGGGCCTTTTCGGGTTGAGGATGGAGTCAAGCTCAACTACCAGTCCTACTGCCAGTTTCTGGAAGACACCTTCTTCAAGCAGTGGTACAGGAAGAAGTCTGCATCCTTCAAGAAAAACATGATTTTCATGCAGGACAATGCTCCATCACACGCGTCCAAGTACTCCACAGCGTGGCTGGCAAGAAAGGGTATAAAAGAAGAAAATCTAATGACATGGCCTCCTTGTTCACCTGATCTGAACCCCATTGAGAACCTGTGGTTCATCATCAAATGTGAGATTTACAAGGAGGGAAAACAGTACACCTCTCTGAACAGTGTCTGGGAGGCTGTAGTTGCTGCTGCACGCAATGTTGATGGTGAACAGATCAAAACACTGACAGAATCCATGGATGGCAGGCTTTTGAGTGTCCTTGCAAAGAAAGGTGGCTTTATTGGTCACTGATTTGTTTTTGTTTTGTTTTTGAATGTCAGAAATGTATATTTGTGAATGTTGAGATGTTATATTGGCTTCACTGGTAAAAATAAATAATTGAAATGGGTATATATTTGTTTTTTGTTAAGTTGCCTAATAATTATGCACAGTAATAGTCACCTGCACACACAGATATCCCCCTAAAATAGCTAAAACTAAAAACAAACTAAAAACTACTTCCAAAAATATTCAGCTTTGATATAAATGAGTTTTTTGGGTTCATTGAGAACATGGTTGTTGTTCAATAATAAAATTAATCCTCAAAAATACAACTTGCCTAATAATTCTGCACTCCCTGTATATATGAAGGAAGTCCAAGAGGGAATATGTGATATAGATATCAATATTGTTTCATACAAACAGTGTAAGGATTAATGAAGATATTTATTATTAAAGGGACACTGAACCCAAATCTTTAATTTTGTGATACAGATAGAGCATGCATTTTTAAGCATATTTCTATTTTACTCCTATTATCAATTTGTCCGCGTTCTCTAGCTTTCTTTCTTTGAAAAATTAGGCAGATAATCAATATTTTGTTTCAGAACCATGAAAAGCACTTGTTTATTGGTCGGTGAATGTATCCACCAATCAGCAAGAACAAGCCAGGTTGGTCCCCAAAAATGGACCGGTATCTAAACTTACATTCTTGCAATTCAAATAAAGATACCAAGAGATTGAATAAAATTTGATTATAGGAGTAAATGAGAAAGTTTATTAATATTGAATGCTCTATCTGAATCACAAAAGAGAAATTTAGTGTTCAGTGTCCCTTTAATATTAAATATTAAAATATCTTTATTTGACAATGTCGCTGTTAATGAATTGTCTAGTTCATATATTGATGTAATGAATGGGATGGAGCATGCAATTACAATCAAATATGTAATTTAAGGATATCATCAGGATTCATTAATTATCCTTTGCTCTTAAAGGGTCATGAAACTCCAAATGTGTAATTGTATTAATTTGCATGATTCAAATCCAGCCTGTGATTTTAAAAAACTTTCAAAAATACTTTTTGTTTTCTATTTTGTGTTTGAAAGTTTTATTAAGGAGCAACTATGCACTACTGTTATCTGAAGACATGTGTTGAACAAATGAAAATAGGCAATTTTGTGCATCAAACAATCAGCAGGTTACTCCCAGTAATGCATTGCTGATCCTGAGCCTACCTAGATATGATTCTCAACTAAAGATAACAATAGACTGAAGCAAGGTAGATAATAGAAGAAAATTATAAGGTTTTTGAAAATCACATGTTGTGTCTAAATCATAAAAGTTAAATGTTGGTTTTCATGTCCCTTTAATGATAAGAATAAATTATCAAAGCATACGAGAAGTATATTTCTCTAATCTGCACATATGTACAAATGTGTTGATGTTGTCTAAATGTAGACAAAAAATGTAAAACACTACCCAGGGGCAGAATATAAAATGGGCATGACCCTAAGATTACATTAAAATGAAAATAGCAAGAATCGAAGGAATATCTTCAAATACTCATAAATTGAGATTTGGATTACAATGGAATCCCAACTCTGATTCGTGATTTTTCTTTGAAAATAACAAGAAAAGAGAATTAGAGTATCCATAAAAATATAGATCAATGTGAATGGATTATGTAATGTTATGTCCAAGTTTGTAAGAGAAAGGTAAATTAAAATGAGACATATCATGCTGTGACGAACACGGGCTCGAGGTTCCAGCAACAACATCAATATCTGTAAAATATTCAATCAGGATTAGATATCATTAATACAAATCAGGCCATGGACACGAACAATCTGATTTTTAAATTCTAATTGACAAACTCAAATTATATTTGTATTCACGTGAGTTCATTGTTTACTAAATTAATGTATAAATAAAGAGATCATGTATTGTTATTTTCTATCTTTTATGTTGTTGACTGTCGCTTTAAGTCATTTTGTGTCTTCTTGCATTGTCATCAATTGATAGAGATTGTTCAATTTTTATTTTGATCTTGCTAGTATAGCTTTAATAATGTAGAATATTGTTAATAAGGATACTGTATTCTTCACATACTGTATATACTAATTAACATATACATTTTAACAACAAGTCTAAAATTATGCCACTGTTACAGCAAACACATGTTCACGTGTGTGCGCAATTCTATCTTTCGTGATCATTGCGCAATGATTCAAAGCGGAATTGCGCATCCGTGATTTGACCAACATGTCTCAAGCAATGCCACTGTTACAGCAAACACATGTTCACGTGTGTGCGCAATTCTATCTTTGGTGATCATTGCGCAATGATTCAAAGCAGGATTGCGCATCCGTGATTTGACCAACATGTCTCAAGCAATGCCACTGTTACAGCAAACACATGTTCACATGTGTGCGCAGTTCTATCTTTCGTGATCATTGCGCAATGATTCAAAGTGGAATTGCGCATCCGTGATTTGACCAACATGTCTCAAGCAATGCCACTGTTACAGCAAACACATGTTCACGTATGTGCGCAATTCTATCTTTCGTGATCATTGCACAATGATTCAAAGCGGAATTGCGCATCCGTGATTCTGAATTGATTTGGATATAGTAGTGTGATGAGTATCATTTCTAAAGACTTCAAATATATTTCCAATTGGGTGTATTACGAGATTCCAATCGTATATTTGTTAATATTGAATGATAACAATTAATATTTAGAACTTTGGTATTATTTGATAGTCAATGTATGAAATGGCGGATGATAGGGATTTCACGAATGCACAATTTCATTTTCGCTCTGACGCATATTCTGGAGGGCGCAAGAAACATCATTCCTATTTCATGTGTGACGATTCTAAATTCAGATATCTAAACATATGTAGCGTGTGTTGTGAGATCTATATAGGTTGAATATATGACTATATGCACATTGATTAAATATATACTCAAATATTAATATATCATATGAAGTCTGATATTTACCTGGTTCAGCCTCTCGACTTTCATCTCCCAGGCCACCGGACGGAGAAGCAGCAGCACTGGCCTCTGGGTCAGGACTTTAAGATTCAGCAGCTGGGAGGGAAGAAGAAGAAGCCGGGGAGCGAGAGGATCTAAATTTGCTGGGGACCCAGAGATTGAGGAGATCGCATAAAGTCACCTCATAAGTTAGCAGGTATAGTTTCCGTGGGGCATGCATTAGAGAACTGACAAAAATGGCAACGTGTAATGGACTTTTATATGGTGAAGTAAACATGAGATGCACCATGGGACATGGTATCTGTACATCTGATTGGATGAAATATTGTAATTTTGTTATGATGTCTGTGAGACCATACTAACTCAAGTTATGTTTGTGTTATGAACTCTGATTTGCGGTTCCTTAATGTTTCATATCTTAGTAACTTCCATACACATACCTCCGGGGGGTGCTGTTACTACATTTTTCATGTAGACTTATTTGTAATTCATTGAACTGTTATGCGGATATGTGTGACGCATATTTAATATACGTGATCCATTAACTATAAATTTTACATTTGATCTCTATTTGATTTTTATTAAATATAATCCAGTCACATTAGTAATTGTTTTACACATTTCGATGTTTAATATCGATCAGGTTATTTAAAACAAATTATTTTTTATTAATAAAAAGTAAACATTGTATGTATTTATTGTTTATTAAATAAATGTAGTGACTTATTGCGAAGTATTGACATTGCTCTATTAAATGTATTTATAATGCACATCGATTGTGTGCTATTGCGTGGCATTAGAATAGAATTTTTAAAGATGCAAATCTCGTGTTGCAAGATACGTTTCCCATGCTATATTTCATAAATGCGTAATTTCTAGTTATAATGGACGGAACTTGGATAATATGTTTATAAATTTTAAAATACACGTTTGTTCATTATTAGTAAATAAACCTCAAGCTTGTATTTGTCTGAACTGCTCACATATGTTATTGTGCAATGGCGTCATTATTTTTAAAGGGACATTACACCCAAATATTTTCTTTAAATGATCCGGAGAGAGAATACATTTTTAAAATTTAAAATGTAACTTGAGATATCCTTTACAGAATAAATTGCAATGCACATGGTTGAGTCAATCACACAAGGCATCTCTGTGCATCCACCAATCTTCAGCTACTGAGCATATCTAGATATGGTTGTAAAGGAAATAATATGAAAAGAATGAATTAAAATCGATTATATAGTTACGTTTTAATGTTTAAAATTATATTTTAATTAGGAATCCTGAAAGAAACGCTTTTGAATTACCGTCCCTTTAATGAGCTAATATGCAATCTTGAAGTTGATCTAAATACATCTGTCTAAACATTGTAAATATGCATTGCTGGCCACCCACAAATAAGTAGATATTTCCCAGTAATGCTTTGCTGATCATAAACCTATGCATCTCCATTTCTCAAACTTAGTATAACATGAGAACAAAGCATATTTGTATTACCTTCTGTATTAATTGCCCCACTGTGAATGAAATATCTTCCAATGGCTGTATTTATACAGCTTTACCTTAAAGGGACATTAAGCTATATGTTCTTTCCTGATTTAGATGGATAATACAATGTTAAAACAACGTCAAATTTAGTACGATTATCTCATTAGCTTTTATAGCTTGAGATTGTTCCCTGAAAATCATATCTAGATAGGCTCTGTTGCTGCTGATTGGTGGCTGCACATAGATGCCTTGTGTCATTGTCTATCCCATGTGCATTGCTATTTCTTTAACAAAGTATATCTAAAGAATGAATCTAATTAGATCATAGAAGTAAATTTAAATGTTGTTTTAAAAGAATTATATTATCTCTCTGAATCATTAAATTACATTTTTATTTGAATGTCCCTTTAAGGACAAAACCATTAGGAATATGTGGAGTTAACATTGTAGAAATAAACTAAACTAAAGGGGAATAGAAATACCTATAGATATGTGATATCTATCCAACAGGTAAAGAGTATAGTTTCTAGAAATTATCTTTTGATATATCTATAGTTAACTGACACTTCAAATAACTCCACTAGAGCTAAAAAGTAATCAATATGGCATACAATAACTAGCTTGGTATAAATGTGAAATTAACTTACTTTTTATTTAAAGATAATTTCTAACATATTACCTTAAAAATAATTAAAGCCGAATAACCGATATTTAGTGTAAGAATGTTTTTGGATACCTAAGAAAGATTATAGAGATTAGAATGTATATCTAACATTCAACTACACTGTCACTTTAATGTAAGTTAAACACTTTCATTTCTTAAAAGTGAAACAACAAAGTTGTTCTGTATAATTTAGACTACATATCCTCGTCATAAAAATTTTATGATTTTAGCATCTATGAATCACACAATAAAAGCATAGATGGATGTATTTAACTCCAACTTAAATTTTGTAAGATACTTGACTTTAACATTATCTGAATAAGCTGTGTTGATATTTTTCATTCAATACATTAAACAAAATTAGTATATTTTATATAAGGCATTTGCTTGTAAAATAGATGACTTTAACAGTCATGGGACTAATATTTGGTTTACATGTCAGAATATTAGATGGATATATCTCTTCTTATCTTACTGTGATAGAGATATGTCTCAAAGAATATGTATTTAAAAAAATTAAATAGAAATATATATATATATATAATATGACAATAAATTTATTGACAAAAATAAAAAAAATAAGGAAATTCATCACAGATGAAACTCTGAAAAATAAATATTAAAAACATTAGTCATTTAGGTTATAATGAACACATGTCTTAACATATTCATAAAATCTAATAATTGTTAAATCCTCTTGTGTCTATGCTCTAACATGTATTTTTTGTCTTGATATTAAAAACAGATTCATACTTGAAATCTATATCTATCCATAATTTGAAATTAATACCATTATATTGTCTAATCAATAGTTGAATTACACATTCACATTTAAAATTAGACAAAATAATGCATATCAATTTTTAAAATTATTTTTATATTGGATTGTATGAGGAACATAATTGAATGTAATATTTCATGTCCCTTCAAATAATATACCTCTATATCAACTATAAAATGTATCCCTTTATCTGATTGTTCAGAATCTGAGTCCTCTCTAGCACAAAGTAGGGGTAATGTATCTAAATTAAACATTTTCTAATATAGGACAAGTATATATTCCTAATTCTTTGAACATTCTTCCTCCTATGATTCTTAAATAGCATACATTGTGCAAACTAACCTGGATGTATGGTATTTGAAAGGCAATGCTCTTCAAAATATCAGTTTATCTTCATTAGGTGTCCTATTCATCATTTTCAAAATAGAGGATTGTGAAATACCATCTCAAAAATATAATAAATCTAAGTGTCTCCAATAGGATGCAACCACAGTCTTGTTCCATAGAATTGTTGCCACTTACCATGTGAACGTGTCTTTGTATGGTTTTCAAGGTCAGCAAATTTGAAAGACAATGCCACAGACATGATCACATTGGTATTCTTCACTTTCAGTCTGGGATTCTTCACTTTCAATCTGGGATTCTTCACTTTCAGTCTTGAATTCTTCACTTTCAGTCTTAAATTCTTCACTTTCAGTCTTTAGATGAAGTCATCTCCCTAATGACAGAAAAAGTGTAAATCAAATCATTAATAGAAGAGTGTGACTTAGTTCTGCATCCCCCCATTTCTGAAACTATTTATATCACTAGTTTACTAAGCGTGTGTAGCATCTTGTGTTATGTTCTATCAATCAAGTGTGAGGATGAGTCATACATTGTGCAGACCTAACCTCTGATGTATGACTTGGAATATGACTTGGAAGCATATAGTATTGCTAGAGGATCCCTTCTGAGTATCCAAAAATCTAGCAATGTGTAAACTAAATACTACATTTTAAAATGTATGCCATATGATGGCTGATTGTGCAAAATTCCCACCAGCCACAGTCCATACATTGTTTATACTTACCATCTGATGTTATCTTTTTTTTAAATAATTTGATAAACAATCCTAAAATGTTTGCACTATTATCTACTTCTCATTTCCCTAAAATTCACACATATTCGCAATGCTCCTATATAACTTCTAGTATTTACCGTCTGAAGTGGCGGTTGATGATGTTTGCTCTGACATTGAGCCCCTTGTCCCGGAATGGCCAATCTAGAACAGGGTTGTCCTCCTCATCTTGGAGGAGGTGTCGGGGCATCTGGACGGCCTGTAGCATCCCAGTCTGCTGATCAATGTTATGCAGGACGCTGCAGGCTATAACGATCTTTGCCACCTTCCTAGGGCTGTATTGGAGGGCTCCTCCAGACCTGTCCAGGCATCTTAGTCTCATTTTGAGGAGCCCAAACATCCTCTCCACTACAGCCCTAGTCCGCTTGTGTGCCCAATTGTAGCGTTCCTGGGCCTCGTCCGTGGGGTTACGTAACGGCGTAATGAGCCAAGGCCAGCTCATGTAATCCGAATCACCTATAAATAATGAACATAACAAAATGACAAATATTAAAAATATCGTTAAAATTATTATATTAAAATACAATTCATTTGTGTACATGAAAATCCCCTACAATAAAAAATTTCAGAAAAACAATAATATGGTTAAATCGCATTCTCTATCTGCCCATTTAAGCTAAGACATGTTACCTATGTGTATTTCGCATAAACCAGACATTTGCTAAAAGAGAAATAAATGGTTAAATTGCATCCTAGAGCTGCCCATTTAAGCTAAGACATGCTACATATCTGTTTGGAGCTAAAACTAGACATTTGCGGAAAGAGACAATTAAATGGTTAAAGCGCATTCTATATCTGCCCATTTAAGCTAGGACATGCTACATATGCGTATTTCGCATAAAGCAGACATTTTCTAAAAGAGAAAGAAATGGTTAAATTGCATCCTAGAGCTGCCCATTTAAGCTAAGACATGCTACATATCTGTTTGGAGCTAAAACTAGACATTTGTGGAAAGAAACAATTAAATGGTTAAAGCGCATTATATATCTGCCCATTTAAGCTAGGACATGCTACATATGCGTATTTCGCATGAACCAGACATTTGCTAAAAGAGAAAGAAATGGTTAAATTGCATCCTAGAGCTGCACATTTAAGCTAAGACATGCTACATATGGGTTTGGAGCTAAAACTAGACATTTGCGGAAAGAGACAATGACATGGTTAAAGCGCATTCTCTATCTGCCCATTTAAGCTAGGACATGCTACCTATGCGTATTTCGCATAAACCAGACATTTGCTAAAATAAAAATAAAAGGTTAAATTGCATCCTAGAGCTGCCCATTTAAGCTAAGACATGTTACATATCTGTTTGGAGCTAAAACTAGACATTTGCGGAAAGAGATAATTAAATGGTTAAAGCGCATTCTATATCTGCCCATTTAAGCTAGGACATACTACATATGCGTATTTCGCATAAACCAGACATTTGCTAAAAGAAAAAAAAATGGTTAAATTGCATCCTAGAGCTGCACATTACACAAACACAACTGTTTTTGAAGACTACAGTGGCAATTGTCTAACTAATTAACCATATTGTGCACAAATACTCACCAACGAGCCACCCAGGGGGAAAATGTCTGGCCTCAAACTGCCGCCACAGGGACGACTGTCTGAGGATGCGAGCATCATGACAAGCCCCGCCGAAATTTGCACACACCTGAATAATCCGCATCCGTGTGTTTTGCTGTTGTGTGATGCGTGTTATGCACATCTATGTATGTATTGTGATTCTCTCCCACATATGCTGACTTATATAAAGCACTATAGCATTGTTGTTCCTTCCAAAAAAGTGACAGCTCTAAACTGTTCTAATGCTGTTTTCTTATTGTACGTAATTCCTAATGGTATATTATGAGTGAATCGTGGGGACAATAAATCCATATTTTATGTTTCATGATTCATAGAGAGAATCTAATGTTAAGCAACCTTCCAATGTAGTTGTAAGATGTAAATGTGTTAATTGTTTATATGTGTTTTCCCCCCAGAATATCAATGCACATGTATGAGTCAATGACAAAACTCATGTATGTGCATCCATTAATGATCATGTGTTGAGCCTATGCAGATATGCTGTTCAGGCAAGCATATGAATTGAATAAATGAAATGTTATAATAGAGGTAAATGAGACGTGTTTACAATTGTCTACTGTTTGTGAATAACGAAACGTAAAAATTATTTTTCTGTCCGTTTAAATATGATGTAATTTTTCCAACCGATTTCGTATTGGTGATGGTGATTTGTAGTTGATGTAATGTAAATTTATATAACAATTTGATGTTGTAGTGAATTTCACATGAGTAAAAGCCATAACTCTATAGGGAAATAGTAATTTCTTGATCTATTTGTCATAGCGGGACTAACACAAGAAAGAATGAGTTAGTTTCACAATTGTAATGCTGGTATTACGATTTTTCTTGTCTATGCATTTTACGTGCGTTAGGTAAATCTGCCTGTCGTGTGCACGAGCACGTTTTCCCCATAGCAGTCAATGTAGGAGAAAAATTTGTTGAGAAATAAAATCCAACACTTGTTTTGAGCATAAAGTGAGTGACGTCATGTTCTTGTGTGAAAAAGTAGCTAAATCGTGTTTATTTCCTACTAAAAATCTGATTTGTGTAGGTAATGTGCTGTATATTGTTTGTATCTATCGATTAGTGTATGTATGTGATAATATTTGTAGTTAGATGTAGCTATATGAGTGTATGTTCCCATCTGTCTATGTAAGTCAATGGAAAATGGATTTGTGTGCCTTTTTTTCAAACACCCGAGATCTCGTAACTTTGATCCATTCTATTTTGACATGAAAATGTAAAATCTGAAAAATAAATATTGTGTAGTGTTTGTATGAGTGTAAGTGTACTTTGTGTGTGCTTTTGAAGTGATTTGTGGATGTTTTTGTTAGCGGTATATGATTAAGTACTAGGTCTGGGTTTACGTTAATGATTTGAGCGGAGATGGATATTTTTGTGGCGTTACGTAAACTCGTAATACCAGTGGTATGGAAAAAGCATCGTTAGGAGGCTTTTTCATGCATAAAGCACAACTCGTAATCTAGCCGAATGTTTGGTAAAGAGATCAAGGGAGGGAAGGAGTTATGATTGTAGCTTGGCCCGGTGACAGATATCACAGGTGCACAGAGTGATTGCAGTTTTGGGAGAGAGATATAAATCATCAGGTGATGCAGAGCTAGGAAATATGGAATCCTCGGGTGCTCATGCTCTGTAGATCTTGCGCAATCTATCACTCAGTAGTAAGGCTTGCTGAAGTAGAGAAGAGGCATTACAGCATCTGATTGGCTGTACTGGCCCCTGATGCATAAGTAAAAAAATAGCTTCAGGCATAGGAGGCATATGTAGCAAAGACAGGTATGGAAGTATGCACATACTCGCTGGGTTATTAAAACTTCTATTTAAAAAATCTAGTTAAAAAGTACGTTGCAGAAAAAATAAGTGTCTTTTTAACCCCAGCTGATGCATTTTTAAACAATTGCACTGTTTGCATTTAAACACCAATTTCAGTGTTTTGTTTAATCTACTTTCACAACTGTTACTATGAACTTTAATACGCAAGAATATTAAGAAAACTACCACTACCAATAATGCAGAAACAATTATTTTTAGAAGAAGTAAATTATATTTCGTCACCCAGTATATTAGAATAGCTCACCAAGAGATCAGTCTCTGTTCAGGCTGATGAACCATACAGGTAACACTTACTCCATAAGTATTATTGACTGCTAAAGTGAAGGTAGACATACAATATATATCATAAACACCCACAGGTAAGGCTTGCCGAGTGTCTGATGCACCAGAGGGCAGGAAACACTGCTGATATCTAGTGGCCTTGAAAATGCCATTTAGTGCTGAGGACAGGTGTTAAAATTGTATGCTCTGTCTGAATCTTGAAAGTAAATTTTTGGGTTTTCTTTTGCTTTAAATTTCATAACAAAATTAAGGATTTAAAAAAAAAAATGCATTAGAGGATTGCCCTAAGAAACCAATTTATTTTCTGCTTGCCAGTTTTTGTGGATATTAAGAGCAATTCATTCTGCCAAGATTGCTTCTGCAGAAATAACCCTTTTACCTATGAATTCTCCACCATTTAGAGCAAAAATGCTAAGTTTTCTGATATCAAATACCAAATCCAAAGCATGAAGTGTTTTCTTCTTCTGATGGAGAAGATGAAGGGCAAAAGGAAATGAGAGTCATCTTGCCGAAAATTAAACATTTTTGAGATATTTAAAATAGCACTTTCTAAACACAGGTATTTATGGAAAATATCACACAGAAATTCCAGCAGCTCTTTAAGAATTACAGAGACTGATGCTGTAACTTTTTAAAAAAAATTTAGTTTACTAAATCTGGAATTATTTAAAGGGATAGAAAGGTCAACATTTAAATGTGCATTAACACATTTCAATGTGAAAAAGAAGCATTTTTTTCCTATGGCATAGAGAGTCCACAACTTCATTCCAATTACTAGTGGGAATTAAACTCCTGGCCAGCAGGAGGAGCCAAAGAGCACCCCAGCAGAGCTGTTAAGTGTCACTTCCCATACCCATAACCCCCAGTCATTCTCTTTGTCTCTGTCACGGGAGGATGTGCGAAGTTGGTGTCTGAAGAAATCAAGAATTTAATCCTTTAATGGGTACTTTTCCCTGCAAGCAAGGATTGGGATTTTGCTGTGCCTATGTCAATCTCTTTATTAAGAGTAATGGTGGCTTTTAGCAGTTAGAAGACGGCGAGGGGGTCTTTGCTTAACTCATAACATTAGTGCTATCCCATTATAGAAAACCAGGGTTGGTTACTGTTTTTTCTTTCTCTACAGGTCCCTGATAGATATTGATCGCCTGTCACACCTAGAAGTTGCTCCTGCCCTGCAACCAGAACACAGGTAGGTGCTTTGCCTTTCTAGGTTTCTCTGTGAGACAGGACACATATATAGATCGCTGTGTGTTCAAGGGTTAAGGCTCCCTGGTGGGACTTAGTGACATTTTATCCCTTTCTACTGGGATTTATCATGGGCAGTGACATGCAACTTTATTATTTAGATAAGGCACTGGGGGCATAAACGGTTAATATGATCCCCTTTTGGAAGATTTTGAAAGTCTGGCATAGGGAACATTGGAGGAGTAACGCTTATTCTGGTTCTCTTTATAATGGATTCAGGTTTAACTATAGTAACAAGAGTGTTTTACGTTAAGTTGCGGTCATATTCAGACCGGAGGAGTAGCGCTTATTCGCACCGTTTTTGTTTTCCTTTCACTTGTGGCGCAGTTCAGTTCAGACACACATGTGACCTTACTCTATTGCTTTAGACTTAATACAAGCAGTTAGGAGAGCAGAGCGTAAGGGAATACGTTAACAGCCTATCTTAATGACGGCTGTTTGTAAGAGGTCTCCTCCTGTCTGACGTCTTTTTTATTTTTTGTAATTTTATATTAATTTAAATTTAGTTTTTTTTTATTTTTAAAGTAATGTTAGGTTTTTTATTTTAATTGTAATTTAGGATTATTTTAATTTATGTAATGGGGTTAATTTAGGGGGTGTTAGGTTAGGGGGCTTACTGATTAGTTATTTGCAATATGGGGGCACGGCGGTTTAGGGGTTAATAGTTTAAATGGCTAGATTGCGTTGTGGGGAATGGCGGATTAGGGGTTAAAAGTTTAATTAGGTTAATTGTGTTGTGGGGGTTGGCGGTTTAGGGTTTAATAGATTACGTTAATTGCAATATGGGGGCATGGCGGATTAGGGGTTAATAGTTTAAATAGATACTTTGCGATATGGGGGTTGGCGGATTAGGGTTTAATACATTAGTTATTGTGGTGGCGGGTTGCGGCTCCATTTTTAACGGCTCAATAGAAACAAGCCCTTGGTCGGCAGATGTTACTTCCAAAGCAAGCTTCTGTTTTTACTTACGGGAGATTGTTATAAGCGTTATCTGCTTATTTTTCATGTGAATAATTCTATTATTATTGGCAGGTTGTGGTTGAGAGGTAGATATTGCGCATGCTTTAGGTGTTTGATTTGATTTTAACAGCGAGCGAGGTGGAAAATATACTCGCCGCACTTGTATACGGCGCACTATATTCAATTGAGTGTAGTGTAAGGTCGGGTTACCATAGTAACCTACGAAAAGAGCGACCACACGCAAAGCGGAAACCTTTTCAATAGAAACCAGGTACTAAAATGGAGCCGTAAATTACTTTTAGCTGTCGGCCACTTCGGTAGCTTACGGCTCCATTTTTAACGGCTCAATAGAAACAAACCCTTGGTCGGCAGATGTAACTTCCAAAGAAAGCTTCTGTTTTTACTGTTTAATATATGCGGGAGATTGTTATAAGCGTTATCTGCTTATTTTTCAATAGAATAATTCTATTATTATTGGCGGGTTGCGGTTGAGAGGTAGATATTGCGCATGCGTTAGGTGTTTGATTTGATTTTAACAGCGAGCGAGGTGGAAAATATACTCGCCGCACTTGTATGCGGCGCCCTATATGAGACTGAGTGTAGTGTAAGGTCGGGTTACCATAGTGATGCCTGATGAAACAGTTTTACTGAGAAACGCGTTGCATCATTTCTCTGCTTGTCCAAGCTTTTATTGGCACAAACATGAGTTCTGTATTTTATAACTTTTTATAATAAATTTGTTTTTAATTTTACCAACTCCATGTGTCATGTATAGCTTGGTGCTACGCTACTATCAGGGCAAGAATCCCTGACCCCAGTATCCTGCTCTTATACCCTGCTGGTATATACATTAGGTTTGATGATCCCCTGCACTCTGGAGTTATACCAGGGAACGTGTGCATATTCTGTTACCTTGATTAGCTATTCTATTGCTTGGGTTACCATAGTAACCTATTAATGTTTTAGAAAGCTAGCATCGGGTGGAACCGTTAACACAACACTAACATACACCTACACGAAAAGAGCGACCGCACGCAAAGCGGAAACCTTTTCAATAGAAACCAGGTACTAAAATGGAACCGTAAATTACTTTTAGCTGTTGGCCACTTCGGTAGCTTACGGCTACATTTTTAACGGCTCAATAGAAACAAGCCCTTGGTCGGCAGATGTAACTTCCAAAGCAAGCTTCTGTTTTTACTGTTTAATATATATGGGAGATTGTTATAAGCGTTATCTGCTTATTTTTCATGTGAATAATTCTAAATTATGTTTTGGAATTTTATTTTTCATGGCTTATTTTTTCTCTATGCAGTAAACCATAGGATACAGATGGCTATAAGCATTCTATTTGCTTATTTTAATCATTTTCTGCTGTATATTTGCAGTATTTTACTGTAAATGTATATGCTTAATTTTACATATATGTCCTCTTTCAATAGAAGGGACAAACAATTTGCATAAAGGAAACGGGTCAAGGATTCTATTTAAAAAAATTTGTGGTTCCTAAAAAAGGAAACTTTCCGTCCCATTTTAGACCTAAAGTGTCAACAAATTCCTCAAGGTTCTGACCTTCAAAATGGAAACTGTTCGTTCCATTCTGGCCGGAGGGTCAGTTCATGACTACCATAGATCTGAAGGATGTGTATCTTCATGTTCCCATTCCCAGGGAACATTTCCATTTTTCTTTGGTTTGCTTTTCTGGACAAACATTTCCAGTTTGTTGCTCTTTCCTTTGGTCTGACTACAGTTCCTCAAATCTTTACAAAGTTTTTAGGAGATCTCTTGACGGTGGTCAGATCTCAGGGAATAGCAAATTACCTAGATGTCATCTTGGTTCATGCGCCATTTTTTCAGCTAGCAAAATCTCATGCTGAGATGTTGTCTTTTCTACATTCCCACGGGTGGAAGGCGAATCTGGAATAGGGTTCCCTAGTACTAGATACCAGGGTGTATTTTTTGGGAATAATTATAGATTCTCTATCCATGTAGATTTTTCTGACAAATGTTAGAAAATCCAAACTTCTTGTTTCTTGCCTTTCACTTCAGTCCTCTCTCCGTCCATCAGTGGCTCAGTGCATGGAGGTATTTGGTCTGACAGTTGCTTCCATGGACATCATTCCATTTGCTCGGTTCCATCTGAGACCTCTACAACCATGCATGCTCAGTAAATGGAGCGGAGACCAATCAGATCTCTAATAGAGGATAGCTCTGGATTCTCTAACAAGACATTCACTTTCTTGGTGGTTTTCACATGATTTTCTGTCTCATGGTACATACTTTCTGAGACCTTCCTGGGTGAAGGTGTCCACGGATGCCAGCCTGTCAGGCTGGGGAGACAGTTTGGGGCTCCTTAAAAAATCAGGGTCTTTGGAGAGGAGTCTTCTTTTCCCATAAGCATTACAGAATTGCAAGCAATCTTCTTTGTATTATCAGCCTTACCTCAACTAGCTTTGGTCCGGTTTATCAGATTCCAATCAGGCAGCATTTCCTCGGTGGTATACATCTACCACCAGGGTGGAACTCTGACTTCTTAAGCAATGAAAGAGGTGACCCGTATTATCCAGTGGGTGGAATCTCACGATTGTCTCCTATCTGCCATCCATATTTCAGGGGTGGACTTCTAGAAAGCGGATTTCTGAGCAGACAGACTTTACATCCCGAGGAGTGGGTTTCATCCTTCCGGAGGTATTCTCCATGATATCCCTCAGGTGGGGGGTCCAGAGTTGGATATGATGGCATTATATCATAAAGCCAAACTTCCAAATTATGGGTCAAGATCTAGAGGTTCTCTAGCCGATCTTATCGATACACTAGTGGTACCTTGGATCTTTGGTCGAACATTCCTGTTTTTTCCATTTGCTCTTCTTCTGCGAGTCATTGCTTGCATCAATCAGGAGAGAGCATCTGTAATTCTAATAGCTCCTGCATACCCTCGCAGGATCTTGTTTACGTATCTGGTGAAGATGTCATCTTTTCCACCTTGGAGGTTTCCTCTGAGGAAGGACCTTCTACTTCAGGGTCCCTTTCTTCTCCCAAATCTGGATTCTCTGAAGCTGATGGCTTGGAGAGATTGGACGCCTAGTTTTTGGCTAGGCATGGCCTTTCTGAGAAGGTCTTTGAGACTGTACTTCAGGTTCGTAAGCCAGTTGCTCGTAGGATTTACCATATGGTATGGCGTATAAACCTTTATTGGTGTGAATCAAAGGGTTTCTCTTAGAGCAGGGTAAGGGTAGCCAGAATTTTGTCTTTCTTCAGGAGGTCCTGGAGAAAGGTTTGTCAGTCAGCACTCTGAAGGGTCAGATTTCTGCACTGTCTATTCTTTTGTTCAAACGTCAGGCAGATCTGCTGGATGTTCAATCTTTGTTCAGGCCTTGGTCAGAATCAGGCCTGCATTTAACACAGTTGCTCCTCCTTGGAGCCTTACTCTTGTTCATAAAGTTTTGCAGCAGGCTCAGTTTGAGCCGATGCTTTTGATTGATATCAAGTTGTTATCTTGGAAAGTTTTGTTTTTTCTGCTCGCAGAGTCTCCGAGTTTTCTGCTCTACAGTGTGATCCCCTTACCTTATTTTTCATGTGGATAAGGCGGTCCTTCATACAAAGCTCGGATTTCAACTAAGGTAGTGTCGGATCACAATATCAATCAGGAAATTGTTGTTCTTTTTTTTGTCTCAATCCTTCTTCTCAGAAGGAACGTCTGTTGCAAAACCTGGACATTGTGCGTGCTCTAAAAGATTTTCTTTCAAGCAACTAAGATTTTTGGCAATCTTCTGCTTTGTTTCCTTGTTTTCTCTAGTAGAGTAAGGGTCAGAAGGCCTCTTCTACTCTTTTTCTCTCTGGTTGAGAAGTGGTATCAAGTTAGCTTATGAGATAGCTGCTCAGCAGCCTCCTGGATGAATTATGGCTCTTTCCACTGGAGCTGTCTCTTCTTAATAGGCTTTCAAAAATAAAGCTTCTATGGAGCAAATCTGCAAGGGGGCCACATGGTCCTCATTGCATACCTTTACATATATTTTGTTTTTTGCAATATCCTTTCATTAGCAAAAATGCTTCTAGTAAAAAGTATTACTTTTTTCTGTGGCATACACACACATCCAGCGATAAATTTTGCTAGAAGCATTTTTGCTAATGGAAGTAAATTTTAAAAATGATTCTAATTCAAATTGAAATGTGTTTATGCACATTTAAATTCTGACCTTTCTATCACTTTAAGGCTTTTTTGTCTTCAGCAGAGTAGAAATTGTCATGGATAATGTCTTCTTCATTCTGTACTATGTATCCTTCAGGTCTTTAAAGGGACAGTCAAGTCCAAAAAAAACTTTCATGATTTAAATAGGGCATGCAATTTTAAACAACTTCCCAATTTACTTGTATCACCAATTTTGCTTTGTTCTCTTGGTATTCTTAGTTGAAAGCTAAACCTAGGAGGTTCATATGCTAATTTCTTAGACCTTGAAGACTGCCTCTAATCTAAATGCATTTTGACCACTAGAGGGCATTAGTTCATGTGTTTCATATAGATAACATTGAGCTCATGCACGTGAAGTGACCTAGGAGTGAGCACTGATTGGCTAAAATGCAAGTCTGTCAAAAGAACTGAAATAAGGGGGCAGTCAGCAGAAGCTTAAATACAAGGTAATTACAGAGGTAAAACATTTATTATTATAACTGTGCTGGTTATGCAAAACTGGGGAATGGGCAATAAAGGGATTACCTTTCTTTTTAAACAACAAAAATTCTGGTGTTGACTGTCCCTTTAAGGTCAACACTTTTGTGATTAAGGACGGATAATTGGATTTTGATGCAAGCAACCCCTTCTTAGGGAAAGTATCTATGAATTTCGTATTTTAAAAAATACTATTTGAATCTTGCGCTCTCTTTTCAACACCTTGGGGATCAATAGAAAAAAATAGATGCATTATTGTGGGTATATCAAGTTTTCACTTCCAAGAGACTTGTTACATGGTACTCTTGAAGAACTTCAATTTTGCTTGGCATCTTTTTTTTAAATAGATTCAACTTAAATGGACACTCTAGTCAAAATTAAACTTTCATGATTCGGATAGGTCATGCAATTTTAAACCGCTTTCCAATTTACTTTTATCATCAAATTTGCTTTGTTCTCTTGGTATTCTTTGTTTAAAGCTAAACCTAGGTAGACTCATGATAATTTCTAAGTCCTTGTAGGCCGCCTCTTATCTCAGTGCATTTTGACAGTTTTTCACAGCTTGACAGCGCTAGTTCATGTGTGCCATATAGATAACATTGTGCTCACTTCCATTGGCTAAAATGCAAGTCTGTCAAAATAAAATAACAGTCTGCAGAGGCTTAGATACAATGGGGCTGATTTATTAAGCAGCGTATGCTGCTCATTCCGCATGAGCCTTCTGGCTCGCCGGAATCAGGAGTTAAGAAGCAGCAGTCGTAAGAGGTGGCGGACTGCAATCATCCCGATCAGGTACGATCTGGATGATTGATACCCCCTGCTAGCAGTCGATTGGCCACGAATGTGCAGGGGGCGGCATTGCACAAATTTATCGATGTTGAGCGGACATGATTCGCTACAGCGAATTTATTCTCTTGGTATCCTTTGTTAAAATGTATTTACTTGGTATCCTTTGTTAAAGATTATGCTCAGGATCAGTAACGCACCACTGGGAGCTAGCTGAACAGAAGATATCTGATGAGCCAATGACAAGATGCATATATGTGCAGCCACCAATTACCAGCTAGTTCCTACCTAGGTAAACTCTTCAACAAAGGATATCAGGAGAATTAAGCAAATTCAATAATATAAGTAAATAGAAAGTGGTTTAAAATTGCACGCTATCTCTGAAACATGAAAGTTTTCTTTTGACTTTACTGTTGTTTTAATAGTGGAACATTTGCTTGCTCAGAGTTTTGCTAACATAAGCCAGTTCTGACTGAGATAGGAAACTGTTTTCTTGCTAGTTCTGAGAACCTGGAAAAGGAGGCACCTCTTATCCCAGATTATTTTTTTGAAGCTAACTGGCTACTGCTTTGAAGCTCTCAATCCTAATACGTTTGTGGGAAGAAGTGATATATTGTGACTCCACAAACCTTAAAGGGACAGTTTACCCAAAATTATTGTCCCCTATAATTTGTTCACAATGATCCAATTTACCTGCTGGAGTGTATTAAATTGTTTACAAGTAGCTCTTTTAGCCTTATTTTGGGTTAGAAACAGCTAATTTATTGTATCCCCACCTATACTGAAAGTTTCTATACATAGGTATAGGCTATTGACAAGCTATCAGCTAGATTACGAGTTATGTGCGCTATAGGGAAATTAACGAACGCAACAAAAGTTGCGTTATTTAACCCCCTATAGCGCAGCCATTACAAGTTTTCAAACAGCCAGATTGTGTGTGTGATATGGTTGCGTTGAGCTCCATACGCACACAATCCAAGCGCTGTTTTGACGTGCTTGTGCACGCTTTCCCCATAGTCATCAATGGGGAGAGCGGGTCAGAAAAAAGCCTAACACCTGCGATCGCAGAATGAAAAGCTCCGTAATGCAGCCCCATTGATGTCTATGGGGAAAATAAAAGTTACATTTAAACCTAACACCCTGACATAAACCCTGAGTCTAAACACCCCTAATCTGCCACCCCAACATCGCCGCCACCTAACTATAGTTATTAACCCCTAATCTGCCGCTCCCGATATCGCTGCCATTATATTAAAGTTATTAACCCATATTCCACTGCACCCCAACATCGCCTCCACTATATTAAAGTTATTAACCCCTATTCCGCCGCTCCCCGACATCGTCGCCACTAAATAAAGGTATTAACCCCTAAACCTCTGGCCTCCCACATCACTACCACTAAATAAAACTATTAACCCCTAAACTGCCAGCCCCCCACATTGCAACAACCTAAATTAAACTATATTAACCCCTAAACCTAACCCTAACGTAAGCCTAACCCTAACACCCCATAACTTTAACATAAATAAAATAGAGCTAAACTAAAGTTACAATTATTAACTAAATAATACCTATTTAAAACTAAATACATACTTACCTATGAAATAAAACCTAAGATAGCTACAATATAACTAATAGTTATATTGTAGCTTTCTTACGACTAGATTGCTAGTTTTGCGTTAGGAGCTATGCAGTGCTAACGAGCAGTTTTTTCTCACCGCTCACTTACCTGCAGCGCTTGTATTACAGGTTTTTACAAACCCGGCATTAAAAGGTAAGAAGTCAGCGTAGAGTAAAATTGTGCTCCTTACCACACTCCAATACCAGCACTGCTTAAGTCAGCGGTGAGCTGGTCGTACGTGCTCGTGCACGATTTCCCCATAGACATCAATGGGGAGAGCCGGCTGAGAAAAAGTCTAACACCTGCAAAAAAGCAGCGTAAAACTCAGTAACGCAGACCCATTGATTCCTATGGAGAAACACATTTTATGTTTACACCTAACACCCTAACATGAACCCTGAGTCTAAACACCCCTAATCCTACATTTATTAACCCCTAATCTGCTGCCCCCCGATATCGCCGACACCTGCATTATACTTATTAACCCCTAATCTGCTGCTCCGGACACCGTCACCACCTATATTATACTTATTAACCCCTAATCTGTTGCCCCCAACATCGTTGACACCTACATTATATTTATTAACCCCTAATCTCCCGCCCCAATGTCGCCGCAACCTACCTACACTTATTAACCCTAATCTGCCGCCCCCAATGTCGCCGCCACTATATTAAATGTATTAACCCCTAAATCTAAGTCTAACCCTAACCCTAACACCCCCTTACTTAAATATAATTGAAATAAATCTAAATAAAATTACTATCGTTAACTACATTATTCCTATTTAAAACTAAATACTTACCTATAAAATAAACCCTAAGATAGCTACAATATAGCTAATAGTTACATTGTAGCTAGCTTAGGCTTTATTTTTATTTTACAGGCAAGTTTATATTTATTTTAGCTAGGTAGAATAATTATTAAATAGTTATTAACTATTTAATAACTACCTAGCTAAAATAAATACAAAGTTACCTGTAAAATAAAACCTAGCCTAAGTTACAATAACACCTAACACTACACTATAATTAAATAAATTCCCTAAATTAAATACAATTAAATAAGTTAAATTAAATTAGCTAAATAACAAAAAAACAAACCACTAAATTGCAGAAAATAAAAAACTAATTACAGATCTTTAAACTAATTACACCTAATCTAATTGCCCTATCAAAATAAAAAAGCCCCCAAAATAAAAAAAAAACCCTAGCCTAAACTAAACTACCAATAGCCCTTAAAGGGCCTTTTGCGGGGCATTGACCCAAAGAAATCATCTCTTTTACCTGTAAAAAAAAATACAAACACCCCCCCAACAGTAAAACCCACCAGGCCACACAACCAACCCCCCAAATACAAACTAGCCAAATAAAATACTAACTAAACAAACCTAAGCTCCCCATTGCACTGAAAAGGGCATTTGGATGGGCATTGCCCTTAAAAGGGCATTTAGCTCTATTGCGGCCCAAAGTCCCTAACCTAAAAAATAAACCCACCCAATACACCCTTAAAAAAATCCTAACACTAACCCCTGAAGATTCACTTACCGGGAGAAGTCTTCATCCAAGCGGCAAGATGTCCTCAACGAAGTCGGCAGAAGTGGTCCTCCAGACGGGCAGAAGTCTTCATCCAGACGGCATCTTCTATCTTCATCCTTCCAGCGCGGAGCGGGTCCATCTTCAAGACATCCGACGCGGAGCATCCTCTTCAAGCGACGCCTTCTTCGTAATGAATATCACTTTAAGTGACGTCATCCAAGATGGCGTCCCTTAGATTCCGATTGGCTGATAGAATCAGAATTTAGCCAATAGAATGCAAGCTCAATCATATTGGTTGATTGGATCAGCCAATAGGATTTTTTCTACCTTAATTCCGAATGGCTGATAGAATTCTATCAGCCAATCGGAATCTAAGGGATGCCATCTTGGATGACGTTACTTAAAGTGATATTCATTACGAAGACGTTGTTTGAAGAGGATGCTCCGCGTCGGATGTCTTGAAGATGGAGCCGTTCCGTGCCGGAAGGATGAAGATAGAAGATGCCGTCTGGATGAAGACTTCTGCCCGTCTGGAGGACCACTTCTGCCCGTCTGGAGGACCACTTCTGCCGGCTTCGTTGAGGACATCTTGCCGCTTGGATGAAGACTTCTCCCGGTAAGTGAATCTTCGGGGGATAGTGTTAGGATGTTTTTAAGGGTGTATTGGGTGGGTTTATTGTTTAGATTAGGGACTTTGGGCCGCAATAGAGCTAAATGCCCTTTTAAGGGCAATGCCCATCCAAATGCCCTTTTCAGGGCAATGGGGAGCTTAGGTTTTTTAGTTAGTATTTTATATGGGGGTTGGTTGTGTGGGTGGAGGGTTTTACTGTTGGGGGGGTGTTTGTATTTTTTTTTACAGGTAAAAGAGATGATTTCTTTGGGGCAATGCCCGCAAAAGGCCCTTTTAAGGGATATTGGTAGTTTAGTTTAGGCTAGGGTTTTTTTTATTTGGAGGGGGCTTTTTTATTTTGATAGGGCTATTAGATTAGGTGAAATTAGTTTAAAGATCTGTAATTTGTTTTTTTATTTTCTGCAATTTAGTGTTGTTTTTTGTGATTTAGCTAATTTAATTTAATTTATTTAATTGTATTTAATTTAGGGAATTTATTTAATTGTAGTGTAGTGTTAGGTGTTATTGTAACTTAGGTTAGGTTTTATTTTACAGGTAACTTTGTATTTTTTTAACTAGGTAGTTAGTAGATAGTTAATAACTATTTAGTAACTATTCTACCTAGTTATAATAAATACAAACTTGCCTGTCAAATAAAAATAAACCCCAAGCTAGATACAATGTAACTATTAGTTATATTGTAGCTAGCTTAGGGTTTATTTTACAGGTAAGTATTTAGTTTTAAATAGGAATAATTTAGTTAATGATAGTAATTTTATTTAGATTTATTTAAATTATATTTAAGTTAGGGTGTGTTAGGGTCAGACTTAGGTTTAGGGGTTAATAAATTTAATATAGTGGCGGCGACGTTGGGGGCGGCAGATTAGGGGTTAATAAATATAATGTAGGTGGCGGCGATGTTAGGGGCGGCAGATTAGGGGTTAATAATATTTAAATAGTGTTTGCGAGGTGGGAGTGTGGCGGTTTAGGGGTTAAAATGTTTATTATAGTGGTGGTGATGCCCAGAGCGGCAGATCAGGGGTTAAAAATGTTATTATATTGTTTGCAATGCGGGAGGGCCTCGGTTTAGGGGTTAATAGGTAGTTTATGGGTGTTAGTGTACTTTTTAGCACTTTAGTTATGAGTTTTATGCTACGGGGTTGTAGTGTAAAACTCATAACTACTGACTTTAGAATGCGTTAGGGATCTTGGAGGTAGATGGTGTACTGCTCACTTTTTGGCCTCCCAGGACAGACTCGTAATACCGGCGCTATGGAAGTCCCATAGAAAAAAGGGTTCACAAAGTTTATGTAAGCCGGTTTGCGATAAGGCAAAAAAAGTGTGCAGGGCCCCTAAACCTGCAAGACTCGTAATACCAGCGGGCGTAAAAAAGCAGCGTTAGGACCTGTAACGCTGCTTTTTTATCTAGCCGTTAGGTTTTATTTTTATTTCACAGGTAAGTTTGTATTTATTTTAACTAGGTAGACTAGTTAGTAAATAGTTATTAACCTAGTTAAAATAAATACAAACTTACATTTGAAATAAAACCTAAGCTGCTTTACACTAAAACCTAGCATTACAAAAAAAAACACTAAAATTTATAAAAAATAAAAAACCTACCATTACAAAAAATAACAAACGAAATTATACAAAACAATAAAAATTATTCCTATTCTAAAACCCTCTATTAAAAAAAACACCCCAAAATAAAAAAAACCCTAATCTATAATAAACTACCCTTAAAAGGGCCTTTTGTAAGGCATTGCCCTAATGTTTACAGCTCTTTTGCTACAAAACAAAACACCACCTAACAGTATACAATCCCCCACCCCCAAACCCCCAATCAGCCAATCGGATTGAACTTGAACTTGATTCTGATTGGCTGATTCCATCAGCCAATCAGAATATTCCTACCTTAATTCCGATTGGCTGATAGAATCCTATCAGCCAATCGGAATTCGAGGGACGCCATCTTGGATGACGTCATTTAAAGGAACCGTCATTCGTCGTTCAGTCGTCGGCCAGGATGGATGTTCCGCGTCGGAGGTCTTCAGGATCCTACCGCTCCGCTCAGGATGGATGACCATAGAAGATCCCGCTTGGATGAAGACTTCAATCGGATGGAAGACCTCTTCTGCCCCGCTTGGATGAAGACTTCAGCCGGATCATGGACCTCTTCAGCTCCCGCTTGGATGATGACTTCAGCCGGATCATGGACCTCTTTAGCCCCCCGCTTGGGCTTGGATCAGGACATCGGAGGAGCTCTTCTGGACCGATCGGTGAACCTGGCAGGGTGAAGACAAGGTAGGAAGATCTTCAGGGGCTTAGTGTTAGGTTTATTTAAGGGGGGTTTGGGTTAGATTAGGGGTATGTGGGTGGTGGGTTGTAATGTTGGGGGGGGGTATTGTATGTTTTTTTTTACAGGCAAAAGAGCTGAACTTCTTGGGGCATGCCCCGCAAAGGGCCCTGTTCAGGGCTGGTAAGGTAAAAGAGCTTTGAACTTTAGTAATTTAGAATAGGGTAGGGCATTTATTTTATTTTGGGGGGCTTTGTTATTTTATTAGGGGGCTTAGAGTAGGTGTAATTAGTTTAAAATTGTTGTAATATTTTTCTTATGTTTGTAAATATTTTTTTATTTTTTGTAACTTAGTTCTTTTTTATTTTTTGTACTTTAGTTAGTTTATTCAAATGTATTTATTTGTAGGTATTGTATTTAATTAATGTATTGATAGTGTAGTGTTAGGTTTAATTGTAGGTAATTGTAGGTATTTTATTGAATTAATTTAATGATAGTATAGTGTTAGGTTTAATTGTAACTTAGGTTAGGATTTATTTTACAGGTAATTTTGTAATTATTTTAACTAGGTAACTATTAAATAGTTCTTAACTATTTAATAGCTATTGTACCTGGTTAAAATAATTACAAAGTTGCCTGTAAAATAAATATTAATCCTAAAATAGCTACAATGTAATTATAATTTATATTGTAGCTATATTAGGATTTATTTTACAGGTAAGTATTTAGCTTTAAATAGGAATAATTTATTTAATAAGAGTTAATTTATTTCGTTAGAATAAAATTATATTTAACTTAGGGGGGTGTTAGTGTTAGGGTTAGACTTAGCTTTAGGGGTTAATACATTTATTAGAATAGCGGTGAGCTCCGGTCGGCAGATTAGGGGTTAATGTTTGAAGTTAGGTGTCAGCGATGTTAGGGAGGGCAGATTAGGGGTTAATACTATTTATTATAGGGTTAGTGAGGCGGATTAGGGGTTAATAACTTTATAATAATAGCGGTGCGGTCCGGTCGGCAGATTAGGGGTTAATAAGTGTAGGCAGGTGGAGGCGACTTTGTGGGGGGCAGATTAGGGGTTAATAAATATAATATAGGGGTCGGCGGTGTTAGGGGCAGCAGATTAGGGGTAAATAAGGATAATGTAAGTAGCGGCGGTTTACGGAGCAGCAGATTAGGGGTTAAAATAAAATGCAGGTGTCAGCGATAGCGGGGACGGCAGATTAGGGGTTAATAAGTGTAAGGTTAGGGGTGTTTAGACTCGGGGTACATGTTAGGGTGTTAGGTGCAGACTTAGGAGGTGTTTCCGCATAGCAAACAATGGGGCTGCGTTAAGAGCTGAACGCGGCTTTTTTGCAGGTATTAGGTTTTTTTTCAGCTCAAACAGCCACATTGTTTTCTATGGGAGAATCGTGCACGAGCACGTTTTTGAGGCTGGCCGCTTGCGTAAGCAACTCTGGTATTGAGAGTTGAAGCTGCGTTAAAAATGCTCTACGCTCCTTTTTTGGAGCCTAACGCAGCCTTTATGTGGACTCTCAATACCAGAGTTATTTTTATGGTGCGGCCAGAAAAAAGCCGGCGTTAGCTACGCAGGTCCTTACCGACAAAACTCCAAATCTAGGCCAGTTTGTTTTCTACATCTATGGATCCAACATTAGAATATTAGTTCTGTAGAGATTCAAGACTTTTTGTTTTCAGATTTATGCAATTGATATTGATCCTTTTATTTGTGTATTTTTTTTAATTTTTGTATTTTTTCTAAACAGTTTTGTATTCTAATTCTGAGTGTATTGTATATTACTAAGTATATTTTCTCTCAGTCACATATTGTAAACGATTATCTATATTTCACAGATTGTTTTGATATTTCCATAGCTTTCAGAACCAGCGCTACACCATATTCCTTTCCTACCAATTTCTTCAGCGACAGTTAGTGGAACTGGGTATTCCACTAATTTGAGCCCTGGTTGTAGCGGCAGGTACTTAGTACTTTAGAAAGAGATTTACTTAAATATACAAATATATATTGGTATATATAGATACATTATTAACAATACTAATACCAAAGAAAAGAATACCATACCAACAGGATATCTGAGTTCTCAGCGCCCAATCTACACCTCTTTTTTCTTTATATATATATATATATATATATATATATATATATATATATATATATATATATATATATATATATATATGTACATTTATAGTACTGTGCAAAAGTCTTAGGCCATTAGATTTATTGTTTTAGCAAAGTTTTAATGACCATCTATATTTATTTTTTGGTTTCTTTATTAAGATACAAACAGAAAATACAGGAAATATGTACAGAAAATATAAAAAAAAACACAATTTTCAAAACAAAATGGCTTCTTCAAGCAAAAGTCTGTATTTAGTGTGACCTCCCTTGGCACTAAGCACATCTTGAACTCTTTCCAGTAGACATTCCTAAAGTTTTATGAAGTAATATTCTGATATATTATAACAGTCTTCTTTCAGCACTTACCAGAGTTCTTCTTTAAATTTAGGTTGTATTTTATTTATTTCTCTGTCCAGGTGTTCCCATACTGCTTCTATAATATTCAGGTCTGGACTCTGTGGAGGCCAGTCCATGACTGTCAGACGTTTTATCAGCTGTCTTTCTCTCCAAATATGATTTCCCTGCATTAGCAGTGTGCTTTGGATAATTATCATGCTGAAAATTAAAACCATTCCCAATCAAGCGCTTTCCATAACGATTAATCAAAACCTGTCTGTACTTTTCAGCATTTGTGATCTTATCAATTCGGGCAATATCGCCAACACCACTGGCATAAATGCAGTCCCAAACCAGGACAGACCCTCCACCATGTTTCACTGAAGGCCACAAGCACTCATTCTTCCATCTCTCTCCAACTCTTGTTCTCACATATTGTCGACTATTGGACCCAAAAATTTCAAACTTGGATTTGTCACTCCATAATACTCTTTTCCACTGATTTTCATTCCAATCTTTTTGAGCTTTAGCGTATCTTAGCCTTTTCAACCTGTTCCTCTTCTGAAAAAGTGGTTTCTTGGCTGCTACCCTTCCACAAAGACTAATCCTGATTAACCTTCTTTGGACTGTAGAAGGGTCCATTTGGCATCCCGATGAAACTGCCAGATGCTGAGCCATGTCCTTGCTGGACTTCTGGTCTCTCAAAGAAGAAACGCTGAGAAACTTCTCATCAGATTTTGAAAGTTCTCTTGGCCTTCCAATCCTTTTTTTTTCCTTGACCTCTCCTGATTCTTCTTGAATACCACATCTTAAATATCCAGTTTGTTTGCTGATTTCCCTTACAGAGTGACCTTGCTGATGCAAAAGTATGATTTTATGTCTGTCCAATTCTGTGATCTTTGGCATTTTGAATGGAATGATGTGATTGATGTCGGCATCTGCGACACAGATCTTTCGTGGTTCTCTTTCTATCTGTCTAACCGTACATTTAGTGTATCCTTCTCCGGAGCATCTTCTGCCCCATTACCACTTTCTGTTTGGGTACCTAAAGGCTCTGTCCTCTGTCCCCTTCTCTTTTCAATCTACACGTCATCATTAGGTTCCTTAATAAAGTCCCATGGGTTTCAATATCATTTGTATGCCGATGATACCCAAATCTACATCTCTGCACCAGACCTACCTCCTTCCTTACTAACCCGTGTCACTAACTGTCTTTCTGATATCTCATCTTGGATGTCCTCTCACTACCTTAAGCTAAATCTCTCCAAAACTGAACTCCTTATCTTTCCCCCTTCTTCCAATATCTCCACCCTCAAATTTTCTATAACTGTTAATAATTCCATCATTACCTTTACCCCGCCTGCCCGATGTCTTGGGGTCACACTTGACTCAGACCTTTCCTTCACTCCTCACATTCAGTCTTTGGCTAAAGCCTGGAACTTCCACCTTAAAAACATCTCTAAAATTAGACATTTCCTTACACAAGACACAACTAAGATTTTAATCCACTCTCTCATCCTTTCCCGCCTCGACTACTGCAACTCCGTCCTCTCTGGTCTACCTAGCTGCCGCATAGCTCCTTTACAATCTATTATGAATGCCTCTGCCAGGCTCATCTTCCTTACACGTCGCTCTTCATCTGCTGCACCTCTCTGCCAATATCTTCACTTTTTTCATCTTGCCTCTAGGATTAAACACAAAATCCCCACTCTGACATACAAAGCCAACAACTGTACTGCTCCCCCCTACATTTCAGAACTTGTCTCCAGATACTCTCCCTACCGTCCCCTTCGATCGGCTCCTGATCTCCTCCTCTCTTGTTACTTCATCACATTCCCGTTTACAGGACTTCTCTAGACTGTGGAACTCCCTGCCTCACTCCACAAGACTCTCCCCTAGTTTTAACAGCTTCAAGTGCTCCCTAAAGACTCTACTATTCAGGGATGCATACAACCTACACTTACCTTTCCTACTCAATTGCTTTCCCCTTGAAACCCTTGGAATGTAAGCCTATGAGCCCAGCTATTTGCAGATCACCTTCATAAGAGCCGACTACAACAGTGAAACTCTTGGCAGGGCCCTCTACCCACTTGATCCCTGCAAAAGCTATCCTGTATATTGACTATGTTTACAGCACTGCAGAATCTGTTGGCGCTCTACAAATACCTGATAATAATAAATAATAATAATTGAAAGTTGGTCTTATTTGCAAGATTCCAATGAATTAAACTCATACCACATTTGTATGTAATGCTCAAACATGACTTGCACAAACCTGGTGTAATAGAACTTTTATACAGCAGTCATTTTGAAATGGAATAGTAGGACAAATACAGGTGTTAGCAATGACATTAATTAGGGTTCCATTACATTTAGGTTTATGAGAGCCAGGTTCCTGCTATTGCTCAAGTATAAGGGGAGGTCACACTAAATACTTGCCACTTTAGCCTGTAGAAGCAGTTTTTTCTGATTTTTTAATACTGCATACAAGTATCCTGTATTTTGTTGTTGTATTCTAATAAAGAGACTGAGAAATAATTATATAAGGTCATTATAACATTGCTAAAACAACAAATCTATTAGTGGCCTAAGACTTTTGCACAGTACTGTTTGTATGTATGTGTATATGTATGTATGTATGTGTGTGTGTGTGTATATATGTGTATATATATATATATATATATATATATATATATAGTATTGTTGTTTGCTTTGCTGATGTTCATCTTTCTAAATTAATTTAATTTGTATTATGTTATCAAGCAGATACCTTCAAACTATATATTCGGTAATAGAGAAATTTGTTGCTTCATTTAAATCCTAGCTTTATATTCAGACTAGATTCTGTCTTTTCAGGACATGTTCATCATCTTTTCACCTGGTATCTATGATAATAGATTACAATACTGAAAATACACATGGTTTGACATACATACAATTACATAGATAGAATAGCATACATATATAGACTGTAAGTTCCCACGGGAATAGGGCCCTCAATTCCCCCTGTATTTGTCTGTAAAATTTTGTCTTTTATCGTATTGTTTCTACATTGTACTGTTATCCTTGTACCCATGGGCAGCGCTGCGGAATCTGTTGGCACTTTATAAATAAAGAATAATAATAATAATAATATATATACAACTATTGATATACTATTACTTAAAAAAAAAGCAATTACACTTGCAACCCAATATTGTTCACAACACTACCTCAATGTATCTTGTTAGACTATATTTAATTACTCTATTTTTCAGAATACAAAGACTGTGTGAATTTGTTTTGAATACCAATGGGATAAAAAAAGGTTACTAGATATGTTGTTATAAATTAATCAATGTAGCTTAAAACAAAGAAAATCCTCGGCTCATGCGTGAAGAACACCTCTAGAGGTCAGGCTTGTCCTTCTCTAGAATTTAAGATTCAATATAAACAATAAACTGAGTTGCCGAATTCAGTAAGAACTGAGTAGCGCATACATATACAGCACAACAATAAAGTGGATGAGCACATGGGGGGGTAGTTATCAAGCCGTCTACTTTTCTGGCTTCGCCGGCCCAATACGCCCGCCTAAGCTCGCCTCACATCGCCGCCGCGGACCTGAAAAAATACGCCTAAGTTATCAAATAAAGCTGTCAAAAAGCCGCGGGGCGATGAGCAGCGGACTGTGAGAGTTATCACTCATCCGATCTCGCTGCCCTTTGGCTTTTTCCCAGCTTTATTGCTAGCCTGTCACTAAGCACTCACACTAAACTACACTGTTCTACCCCCTATACCGGCGCCCCCGGAGCCTCCCGCAACTAAATAAAGTTACTAACCCCTAAACCGCCGCTCCTAGACCCCGCCGCAACTCTTATAAATGTATTAACCCCTAAACCGCCGCTCCTAGACCCCGCCGCAACTCTTATAAATGTATTAACCCCTAAACTGCCGCTCCTAGACCCTGCCGCAACTCTTATAAATGTATTAACCCCTAAACCGCCGCTCCCGGACACCGCTGCCACCTACAGTATACCTAGTAACCCCTATCCTGCCCCCCCTACACCGTCGCCCTCTATTATAAAATTATTAACCCCTATCCTGCTGATCCCGCACCTCTCCGCAACTAAATAAATAGTTTAACCCCTAAACCGCCGCTCCCTGAACCCGCCGCAACCTATATTAAACCTATTAACCCCTATCCTGCCCCCCCTACACCGTCGCCACCTATAATAAATTTATTAACCCCCCACTACACCGCCGCCACTGTAATAAAATGATTAACCCCTAAACCTAAGTCTAACCCTAACGCCCCCCTAACTTAAATATTAATTAAATAAATCTAAATAAATTAACTCTTATTAACTAAATGAATCCTATTTAAAACTGAATACTTACCTTTAAAATAAACCCTAATAGAGCTACAATATAAATAATAATTATATTCTAGCTATCTTAGGATTTATTTTTATTTTACAGGTACCTTTCAATTTATTTTAACCAGGTACAATAGATATTAAATAGTTATTAACTATTTAATAGCTACCTAGCTAAAATAAAGAGAAATTTACCTGTAAAATAAATCCTAACCTAAGTTATAATTACACCTAACACTACACTATACTTTAATAAATTATTCCTATTTAAAAATAAATACTTACCTGTAAAATAAACCCTAAGATAGCTACAATGTAATTAATAATTATATTGTAGCTATCTTAGGATTTATATTTATTTTACAGGTAACTTTGTATTTATTTTAGCTAGTTAGAATAGTTATTAAATAGTTATTAACTATTTAATAACTACCTAGCTAAAAGAAATACAAAATTACCTGTAAAATAAAACCTAGCCTAAGTTACAATAACACCTAACACTACACTATAATTAAATAAATTCCCTAAATTAAATACAATTAAATAAGTTAAATTAAATTAGCTAAATAACAAAAAAACAAACCATTACTATTTAATAACTACCTAGCTAAAAGAAATACAAAATTACCTGTAAAATAAATCCTAACCTAAGTTACAATTAAACCTAATACTACACTATCATTAAATTAATTAAATAAACTACCTACAAATAACTACAATTAAATACAATTACATAAACTAACTAAAGTACAAAAAATAAAAAAAGCTAAGTTACAAAAAATAAAAAAATAAGTTACAAACATGTTAAAAATATTACAAAAATGTTAAGCTACTTACACCTAATCTAAGCCCCCTAATAAAATAACAAACCCCCCCAAAATAAAAAAATGCCCTACCCTATTCTAAATTAAATAAATTTCAAAGCTCTTTTACCTTACCAGCCCTTAAAAGGGCCATTTGTGGGGGCATGCCCCAAAGAAAACAGCTCTTTTGCCTGTAAAAGAAAAATACAACCCCCCCCCCAACATTAAAACCCACCACCCACATACCCCTAATCTAACCCAAACCCCCCTTACAAAAACCTAACACTAATCCCCTGAAGATCATCCTACCTTTAGTTGTCTTCACTCAGCCGAGCCACCGATGGAACTGAAGAGGACATCCGGAGCGGAAGAAGTTAATCCTCCAAGCGGCGCTGAAGAAATCTTCCATCCGATGAAGTCATCATCCAGGCGGCGCTGAAGAAAAGTCTTCGATCCGGCCCATGTCATCTTCAAAGAGGCGCTGAAGAGGTCTTCTATCCGGGCGAAGTCATCTTCCAAGCTGGGTCTTGAATCTTCCTTCCGCCGACGCGGAACCACCTTCTTCACCGACGGACTACGACGAATGACGGCTCCTTTAAGGGACGTCATCCAAGATGGCGTCCCCTCAATTCCGATTGGCTGATAGGATTCTATCAGCCAATCGGAATTAAGGTAGGAAAAATCTGATTGGCTGATGGAATCAGCCAATCAGATTGAGCTCGCATTCTATTGGCTGTTCCGATCAGCCAATAGAATGCAAGCTCAATCTGATTGGCTGATTGGATCAGCCAATCGGATTGAACTTGAATCTGATTGGCTGATTCCATCAGCCAATCAGAATTTTCCTACCTTAATTCCGATTGGCTGATAGAATCCTATCAGCCAATCGGAATTGAGGGGACGCCATCTTGGATGACGTCCCTTAAAGGAGCCGTCATTCGTCGTAGTCCGTCGGTGAAGAAGGTGGTTCCGCGTCGGCGGAAGGAAGATTCAAGACCCGGCTTGGAAGATGACTTCGCCCGGATAGAAGACCTCTTCAGCGCCTCTTTGAAGATGACATCGGCCGGATCGAAGACTTTTCTTCAGCGCCGCCTGGATGATGACTTCATCGGATGGAAGATTTCTTCAGCGCCGCTTGGAGGATTAACTTCTTCCGCTCCGGATGTCCTCTTCAGTTCCATCGGTGGCTCGGCTGAGTGAAGACAACTAAAGGTAGGATGATCTTCAGGGGATTAGTGTTAGGTTTTTGTAAGGGGGGTTTGGGTTAGATTAGGGGTATGTGGGTGGTGGGTTTTAATGTTGGGGGGGTTGTATTTTTCTTTTACAGGCAAAAGAGCTGTTTTCTTTGGGGCATGCCCCCACAAATGGCCCTTTTAAGGGCTGGTAAGGTAAAAGAGCTTTGAAATTTATTTAATTTAGAATAGGGTAGGGCATTTTTTTTATTTTGGGGGGGTTTGTTATTTTATTAGGGGGCTTAGATTAGGTGTAAGTAGCTTAAAATTGTTGTAATATTTTTAACATGTTTGTAACTTTTTTTTTAATTTTTTGTAACTTAGCTTTTTTTATTTTTTGTACTTTAGTTAGTTTATGTAATTGTATTTAATTGTAGTTATTTGTAGGTAGTTTATTTAATTAATTTAATGATAGTGTAGTATTAGGTTTAATTGTAACTTAAGTTAGGATTTATTTTACAGGTAATTTTGTATTTCTTTTAGCTAGGTAGTTATTAAATAGTTAATAACTATTTAATAACTATTCTAACTAGCTAAAATAAATACAAAGTTACCTGTAAAATACATATAAATCCTAAGATAGCTACAATATAATTATTAATTACATTGTAGCTATCTTAGGGTTTATTTTACAGGTAAGTATTTATTTTTAAATGGGATTAATTTATTAAAGTATAGTGTAGTGTTAGGTGTAATTGTAACTTAGGTTAGGATTTATTTAACAGGTACATTTCTCTTTATTTTAGCTAGGTAAGCTATTAAATAGTTAATAACTATTTAATAGCTATTGTACCTAGTTAAAATAAATTGAAAGGTACCTGTAAAATAAATATAAATCCTAAGATAGCTAGAATATAATTATTATTTATATTGTAGCTATATTAGGGTTTATTTTAAAGGTAAGTATTTAGTTTTAAACAGGATTCATTTAGTTAATAAGAGTTAATTTATTTAGATTTATTTAATTAATATTTAAGTTAGGGGGGCGTTAGGGTTAGGGTTAGACTTAGGTTTAGGGGTTAATAATTTTATTACAGTGGCGGCGGCGTAGTGGGGGGCAGGATAGGGGTTAATAAATTTATTATAGGTGGCGACGGTGTGGGGGGGCAGGATAGGGGTTAATAAATTTATTATAGGTGGCGACGGTGTAGGGGGGGCAGATTAGGGGTTAATACATTTAATATAGGTTGCGGCAGGTTCAGGGAGCGGCGGTTTAGGGGTTAATACATTTATTATAGTTGCGGTGGGCTCCAGGAGCGGCGGTTTAGGGGTTAATATGTATAGAGTAGCTTGCGGTGGGCTCCGGGAGCGGCGGTTTAGGGGGTAATAACTTTATTTAGTTGCGGCGGTGTAGGGGGGGACAGATTAGTGGTGTTTAGACTCGGGGTACATGTTAGGGTGTTAGGTGTAGACAGCTCCCATAGAAATCAATGGGATGTCTGTCAGCAGCGAACTTGTACTTTCGCTATGGTCAGACTCCCATTGATTCCTATGGGATCCGCCGCCTCCAGGGGTGGCGGATTGAAAACCAGGTACGCTGGGCCGTAAAAGTGCCGAGCGTACCTGCTAGTTTTTTGATAACTAGCAAAAGTAGTGAGATTGTGCCGTACTTGTGTGCGGAACATCTGGAGTGACGTAAGAATCGATCTGTGTCGGACTGAGTCCGGCGGATCGATGCTTACGTCACAAAATTCTACTTTTGCCGGTCTCGAGCCTTTGATAACTAAGGCGTATCAGCCTCGCCACAAATACGATGCGGAATTCCAGCGTATTTGAGGTTGACGGCTTGATAACTAGGCCCCATGGTGTTTTTTAATGCTAATTATTATAACTCATATTTAAAAATGGGAACACAGATTAGAATATTTTAGTCAATAAAATCACCAACCCCAACTAGAAAGGCAAATCCAGAGGCACCAAACAGCTATGAATAGTAATCAAATATCAAAGTTCCAAAAGAGGATATATTGTACACCATTTAGCTAAAGCAATGTCTTTTTTAAAATAAATAAAGTCCTAAGATACCCTATAATACAATAAGAAGGTGCAGCATGGTGTAATCCAACAATTAACCAACGTGTAAAGGAAAGTGTGATTAATGTACTCACAAGATATAAAGCTCACTCTGAGGAAATGTCAGGACCGCTGAGAAACATGTTGCACTTTATTAGGGGACTCTGATGTGAGGTGATCCCTTTTTATTGTGTTTTCATACATTTTTTAGCTTTTCAAAACATACTTTCACTGCTGCTTTGATACTGATTTGGTTCTGGAGTTGCACTGAATCGCCGGTGGAGTTCCAGGGTCCTGTCAATGGGTGTTCAGTGAGCTGGTCCACTGTCAAGAGGCCAGTCTGCGTTCACTAGCATAAGAATAAGCTTTATACTTTGTGAGTAAGTTATCACACTTTCCATTATGCATTGGTTACTTTTTGGATGGTTCGATGCTGCGCATTCTTATTGTCTTATAGGTATCTTAGTGTTTAACAAGTATTAGTTAATTACATGTACTCATTTTAACGAACAGTCTAATGCAAAACTTACATTTAATTATAAGCATTTAATGTATGCATTAATGACCATAGATAGTTATAGGGTTGATCACACTCCTGTAGAAAAGCTTATCACTAGATATGCTCAGATAGCTCAGCATGCTAAGGCACTGTGGCTGAGCTCTGTAGCAACCCAAGGGTTGCAGGTTTGATCCCCGGCGTGGTCCACTCAGCCTTTCATCCTTCTGAGGTCGATAAAATGAGCAGCGCCTTGAGACCCTTACGGGTGATTAGCCGCGCTTTACAAGTACCCAATACATACATACATACATTAATCTACAAAAATTACCATAGACTTTAATAGTGAAAATTGTGATCAACCCTTGGAAGCTTAACTCCTGCAAAGGAGTTAAACACATGGGTATAGTCTTACTTGGGAGCCAGAAACATTGCATCTACTGTGCTTAACATAGGTGATGAACCAATAAGGAGTGGCAGTAGAACCTACCAATGACCAGCATGTTCTGTCCTAGAGCTGTAATTCTTGGGGCTGCAGAAAAGAATTTTACGAATGTGTTAAACCCTTTTGGGGGGAAGTTATTCTCTATTTAAATGCTAGATATTATGATGTATTTAAAACAAAGATTAGCATGAGAACAGTGATAATATGTTTCAAATTATATTAGTTGTTTAAACATCAAAGAAATATGCGTTAAGGTTTAGCTTGTATATAGTAATGGGCGCTGCCATGTTGTAATCTAGGTTTACCTACGTTTAGCTAATCACCTCTGCTGAGGTCAGTTAGGAACTGTTATAAATAAGATGATAAAGTATATGTTGTAGGACAAATACATGACAACTATCCAGTAGTGTTTTTTTCTTTATTATTTTTATCACAGCCCGGTGAATGGGCTACTTATTTCTTGTTTTTAATGAATATTATATGTTTGTAATCCTTTTTGAATAAAATAGATGATAAAGTAAAAATCTCATATGGTTTAGCGTCCCTCATGAGATTGGGTCAGTAGTGTAAAAATTGCATTCTCTAAGGAATTTAGGCATGTCATTTTATGATGAGAATGTCCCTTTAATTGAGTCATTGGGTAATACTTGTCACGCCTGAAAATAAATCAGAATTATTGACTGTTGTGTGCGTTGCTTCTTTTATGATAACCTTGTCTCATTGTGATTTGCTACATTTACTTCACTTGCTACTTAAAGAACCACTCAATGCAGTAGAATTACATAATTAACATGTATATAATAAGACAATGCAATAACAATTGGGGGCTGATTTATTATGATGCGGGGGGACATGATTCACTGTAGCAGATCATGTCTGCCCGACATTACTAAATCCTGACAAAATACGCTGTCGGCATTAAACATTGCACAAGCATTTCTAGTGAAATGCTTGTGCAATGCCATCCCCTGCAGATTCAGCAGGGGGTGTCAATCATCTCAATCGTATCTGATCGGAGGTGGCGGATAAGTTAAGGAGCAGCGGTTAAATCGGCCCCTTACTCTGAATTTCAAATAAGCAGTAAAGAAATTTCTGACAATTTTTTTCCCCATTTTACGGCCCCCTGTATCATGTGACAGACATCAGCCAATCACAGACTACTTTACATATACCCTGTGAGCTTGTCCACACACACATTATGCTCTTGTTCGCCTGAAAGTGTGTATATAAATTGCAAAATTTAAAAATGGAAGTAAATTGGAAAATGTCTTAAAACTTTGTGATCTATCTGAATCATAAAAGTTTATTTTGACTTAAATGTTTCTTTAATAGACATGTGCACCCAAAAATTTGTTTCCCCAAATATTCGGTGGCTGCACTTTTTCGTTAAACTAAACAAATACTGAACTTTTGTTAAACATTGACATTAGTTTTCATTAAAACAAATATAAATGTTTCCAAGATACAGGTGAAAGGTTTTCTGGAGAGATTGGAGAGCACACTAAGGTAAGTATTAACCCCTTAAAAAAAGAATTAAGTAAATGAATGATTATTGACGGTTTTCATCATTATTTTTTTTGTTTTGTTTAATTTTCAAATGTGCATTAATCAGAAAATGAATGTACATCTCTAATAATTAATTACTAATTTGTTACTTTTCTGTGAGCTACAATGGTGCTATCACAAACCTCTCACATTTGTAGCTGGCTTTCCATGACTCAGAGAGATGAGGGAGGCTCACTGACATTTTGTGGGGGTGGCTGCTTCAGTAGTGGGTGAGAATAGGGTTGTGTTTGGGTGGTACATGGGCGCATCCTTGTGGTCATTTCTCGGGGCTAAGGAAAATCCAGCAAATCGGGCCATATAGCTGAGAGGTCTGCTAACAGCAATAATCATTGTACTAGATTTATGGATGCTCGTGAGGTTGCCAAATGATGTAGTTTTAAAACTGAATCATGTTAAAAATGTATTGAGCCTTGCTTCACCTACCTTTCTGAGAATATCAGTAGTAGGCGTTTCTGACATTAATATCTATAGTTGCATTAAGTGCCCAATCTCACATATGAAACAAGAACTTATTGATAACCATTAAAAAAAATGTAGCCACTGCAACAACTTCAGAAACATACTGGAAACACAATAAATGTAAATGTTTGTAATAGCAGAATATTCACTTCTGTTTTATTATACAAAACTATTCTCGCTGGAAAGAACAAGAGGGTCTCAGAAACCTCTCTGACAGAATGAGAGTCTGGGGCTTGTCATATAAACCTTGGGAAAGCACACTAGATTCATAAATCTATTTCCCCTGTGAATTATTTCAATCGGGGCTATTTGTAATAAAAAAATAAGTATCTACCTCCAGAGGCGTAACTAGAAACCACAGGGCCCAGGTGCAAGAATCTAAGAAGGCCCCCCAAAAAAAGTTTAAATATTTGTTCGGCACACATCTACAATGTATTTGGAAATTACTGATTATCAAAGTCATTGCTGTCTTATATAAGTTTACTAGTAACATGTCTGTCCCACACAGCAAGACTTTTTGTGATATACACTAGCAAAAGTGACATTTCATGTGTTGCTGTGTGGGACAAACACGCAACTAGTAAACTTATATAAGACAGCAATGACTTTAATAATCAGTGACACCCAAATACATTGTAGCTGTGTGACCTACAAATATTTCAACTCTAAAGTTAAGAAGAAAAACACTACAGCTCCCAGAAACCTTTAAGACGATTGGAAAACCCTAGGGGGTTTGTGTAATGCTGTTGGGTGCGTAAACTACACCACCATGTTTAGAGCCAGCCTACTGGAAGTATATTTCTATTATTAAATAAGCCTTGCAGCATTAATTTAGGGGCCGAACAGGGACTTCCTTGGGTGTATATTTTTTACTTACAAATGCTGTCAGAATTATCTAAGCATATTACACCTGTAGGTCCCGCAGGTTCATCTTGCCGAATGTCGACTTTGTTTCAAAATACCCATTGTACTTATTAAAGTGAAGAAGAAAAAATACACATGCAAAACTAGAAACAAATGCAAGGCAAATTACGCTCAAAATAGTAAACTTTGGTTTGCATGTGCTTCAGAAAAAAAATGTTGCTTTTGATGCTAGGTGTTCCTTGTTCTCTCTCCTCTGCAAGAATCTGCATTTTATGGTGCTTCTTAAGTTTATATGGAGGTAAGCACACACAATTAGCCCAGTTGCAGGTTAGCTAGTGTTAAAATGTTATGCTCTAATTAATTAGCGCATGTTATGTGTGTATTTACAGATTACATGGCCAGTAGTTTTTTTTTTTTATTGTAATCGAGAAAACCAAATACTGTACAAAGTACAAATATTAAAGAACCATTTCAATAAAATTTCAATAACATTTCTAAATTATTAGAATTGACCTGGAGGTATAAAGAGGGTTTAGCAATCCCTCTTAAATCACACATAAATATAAAGCAGGGAGGGGCAAAGATACAAGGTTAAGGGGGGAGGGTGAAGCAGAGAGAGGGGAAGGAAGGGGGAGGGAGGGGGCTTGAGGAGTGTTCTTTAAAGGAGGTCGCTATTAAGCGTAGGGGCAGGTTTAAAAGTTAAGTATCATGGGTTATTGTATTGGGAGTCCAGTTAGTGGTGAATCGTTCCTTCCAGTCGGCCCAAACCATTTCAAACAAGTCAGAGTTGTTTAATTTATAGAAAATGTCCTTCTCCATAGCATATATAAGCCATTGTGTTGCAAACTACAGACCAGCTGGGGAAGACTCTTTCTTCCATGCACAAGCTATGGAGTGTTTAACAGTCATGAATAGGTATATGGAGATGAATGCTTGGTGTTTGGGAAGGGCTTGAATGTTCAAATGTAGGAGGGCTGTTGCTGGGGACTTACGGAGGGAAATCCCGATACGGGAAAGAGTTGTAAAGCATTTATTCCATAATGGTTGAATCACAGGGCATTCCCACCAGACATGGAGCATGGTGCCCCTATGGCCGCAATTCCTCCAACAATCGGGGGATGCACTCGGGAACATTTTCACAAGTCTAGTAGGCACATAGAACCAATGGGAGAGTAATTTAAAGTATATCTCATATAATGTTGTACAATGTATGGCCTTCTGGGTAAGAGAGAGGGCACGCTCCCAAATGTCAGGGAGGACCCGCACTCCCAACAATGTTTCCCACCGGGCTAGGTGAGAAGGTGCTTCAGAGGATTGTGTGGCGCCTAGCAACACATAATGAAAAGAGAGAGGCCTATGTAATCTGGAGCCCTGATCCCAAACGGTCTCCCAGAGAGTCAGAGGGCGAGCTAGGATCGGCTTGAATCCCCAGCTGTTTAGGAAGCTTTTGATTCTATGGTATTCAAAAAGCAAATAGGGAGATACATGAGTGTCCCCACAAATCTGAGGAAATTGCTTGAAAGAACCCTGAGGGGTAGAGGTCCAGAAGTCCGACACCCGATGAACTCCCATTTGCATCCATTTATTTGGGTGGGAGTCCTGGAGTCCTGAGAAGAGTTCCGCTATAGAAGTAATAGGGGAGGGGTGCGGGGCAATATGCGATCGATGTCTAATCTTGTCCCAGAAACTAAGACATTCAGAAATAACTGGGCTTAATAGCTCCAACTCCCTACGGCAGTGTGGTGGGGTCCAGATCAGATCTTGGAGATTGAGATGGTAAGGTAAAGATGCTTGTTCAAGCGATCTCCACTTAGAGTGGGATAACTTGACACCCCATTGGGATACATGGGTGAGCATAGCACCTTCATAATAACGGACGACTGACGGGGAAGCAATGCCACCAGAGGTTTTAGGGAGTTGGAGCAATCTATGTGCCACCCTGGGAGGTCTGTCTTGCCAAATAAATTTTGTAAATCCACTCTGAAACTGGAGCAGGAGGTGCTTGGGGAGGTTGATGAGGAGGCAACGAAACAGGTAGGTGAGTTTTGGGAGAAAGGACATTTTCAAGGCAGCAATCCTGACAAGCCAAGACACATGCTGCATGTTCTAATCCCTCTTCAGGGAGCGGAGCGAAGTGAGGATGGGGAGATAGTTATCATTTATTGTCTGAGAAAGGCTACCTGATAATCTAACACCCAAATGTAGGACAGAACAGTCTGTCCAAGTGAAGTTAAAACTTTTTTTTATAGGAACTAGATGTTCATCCGCAAAACCTTGTGTATATACTTCAGTTTTTGAAAGGTTTAATTTATAATAGGAGTGGTCTCCGAAGGAGGTAAGTACATCTAATAACCTAGGGATACTTGCATAGGCTGAGTCGTAAAGAGCGTGACGTCCGCGAAAAGAGCTATTTTATGTGTAGTACCAAATAAGGTAACACCTCGAATCTGAGGATCAGTTCTTATTTGCTCCGCTAAGGGCTCGATTGACAAGGCAAATAGTAGCGGCGACAGGGGGCAGCCCTGTCTAATGCCATTTGTTATGGCGAAAGAAGGGGAACGGAAACCCAAACCGCTCACATAAGCCGTGGGAATCTCATAGAGGGCTCTAATAGCCCCTATAAAATTACCAGGAAGGCAAAAATGATCAAGAACTGCCCAGAGATATTGCCATCTAACACTGTCAAAGGCCTTCTCTGCGTCAAGGGATATGACCGAAAGTGGTTTCCGAAGTCTAGACGGTAGAGTCAAAATATTGAGGAGTCGCCTTGTGTTATCTGGGCCCTCTCTCTGGGGCACGAAGCCCACCTGGTCCGGGTCAATAAGGGAGGGTAGGAACTTGGCAAGTCTATTGGCCAGGATCTTGGAGTAAAACTTTATATCAGTATTTATTAAAGAAATCGGTCTGTAGCTGGTGCATAAGATTGGATCTTTGTTAGGTTTTAGGAAGGTAACTATGATGGCCTCCAGGAATTCTTTTTCAAAACGATTAGACATAGTTTTTCTGTCAATTGTGTGGTCCCAGACCATGTTAAAATATCCGGCTATGAGGACCCTACCCTGTTGAACTTGGGCAAGGACATGGAGAATATGCTTAAGGTATCTTGGCTGGTTGGAGTTCGGGAGGTATATGGAGGCCAGGGTATAGGTGGCATGGTTTAATTTGCAAATTAGTATAATGTATCTTGCTTGGGGGTCTTTAATAACCTGAATTGACTCAAAGACAATCCGCTTGTGAAGGAGAATCGCCACTCCTCTGGCTTTTTTGGTGAAGGAGGCCGTTTCAATATGAGTATAAGTCTTAGAGACAAGTTTGAGGGGTTCGCTGTCTACCCAATGGGTCTCTTGGAGAAAGACTATGTCCGGGTTATGGTATTTCAGGGACCTTAGTAATAGACTATGTTTGTGAGGGAAATTGAGACCTCTAACGTTGTGAGTTAACAATCTGATGGGAGTCATTGTGTATGGCAAGGAGTGGACAAGGATACTAAGACACCAGGAGTAGGGGGCAAAGCGGGATAGCGGGGGGGGGGGAGAGAGATTCAAGGGGGAGGGAGCACGGACTTCTATATGGTGGCGGAGAATATGAGGTACTAAATTAGAATATATGGGACTGAGAACATCATCAGCCCCGCTCTATAATAAACACATGCTCAACTATAAAGAGATAACAATTTATCCTTAACTTAGTCAGCTAAACAATTAGAACAAGTACAAACAGGTTATTTAGTGCAGGTTTAGACCGTAAGGGTACAACGGCTAAGGCAGGCCTACCAGAGGCAAGAAAAGTGCAGTAACACTAAGTCAATTGGTGTCTGTGAGCTGGGGCATTTTAGCCCTTTTAACTCTTTGGTCCTTAGCAGTCCACTCGGGCGCAGAAGCACGCAGCTTAGGATGAGGAGGGTCTTTTTGCGGGGGGGGGGCTCAGGTCTAAGTCCCTAGTTTGTTAGGAGGGCCAAGCCCTGATCTAGGGTTGCAGCCACAAAGGTTTGGTTATCCTTAGTGATGATGAGTCGAGTAGGAAATCCCCATCTGTATTTGATGTTGTTCTTGCGCAAAGAAAAGGTGACAGGTTGGTAATTCCTCCTTTGTTGAAGGGTGTGAGCTGAGAGATCTGGAAGGAGCTGTATATCTTTAAATCTCTCACAAAGAGATGGCTTTTTGAAGGCAGCTTGTATCAGCCTGTCTTTATAAAGGAAACTGTGAAAGCATACTATTACATCTCGTGGCTTGTCTGAGGCCACTATTCTAGGGTTCTAACTATTCTAACGCTCTATGTGCACGTTCCATGGTGCTGCGGAGTCCTTCAGGGGTACCTATTAGCTCACGGAACAATTCGATCAAAAACTCCTGAAGCTCGGCAGGCGCAACCGACTCAGGAACTCCCCATAATCTGATGTTGTTGCGTCTGGATCTATCCTAAACATCAGGTAGTTTAAGTTCTAGTTGAGAGATTTGATCGGCCAGAGTTTCTGAATATGCGAGATTAGACTGACCCACCACGATATCATCCTGCTTTCGTTCTAATGAATCTACTCTTTCTCCAATTTCAGAGATCTCTTTTTTAAGTTCGGCTGAACTACGCTGTATTTCTTGTGTGATGAACTGGTCTGTGAGGCTAACATTTTCTTCAGTGTTGCTTCAGTGATAAGGTGCTGCGAGGCAGACGTGGAGTGTGTACTAGATTGAGACTCCTCATCCTGTGAATCTGGATCGCTCAAGTCTCCTTGGTGTTCCATGTTTGGGCCTTTGGGTTTTTGTGTGAAATGGTCATAGACCGTTTTTTTGGATTTTGTTGCAGACTTAGGAAGCCTCCTACCTAAGTGCGGCATAGTGCAAAGGCTGGGAACCAGTGGGGGACTACGGGAAGAGGAACCAATTACCTGTTTACAATTTAATATACTTATTGGCCTGCTGAAAAGAAGCAAGGAGCTAGTAAGTCACATACACATAAAACGATATTACTCTAAAATCTGTAGAGCGGGGCTGAGTGTCAACTCAGTTATATCTATCACATGTTAAGAACAAATAATCATTTCTGTCCTCTCTTTATATAAAGCTGTAGGCACCTGCACAACCTGCGTGGGTAGGATAACTAGGTGGTAGTCTTAATTAAACAGTAGGAATGCAGGAAGAATAAGAATATCTGCACACTGACTCCTCACCCCAGGGAGAAAAAGGATACGACCCGAAGGGGAAAAGGGAATGGGAAGTGACCCACCCAGACAGGCTGGGCAGGAGCGGGGGGGTGAGGAGGGACCTTGTCAATTCCCGCTAGTTAGGTTATGTGTGAGTAAATAGTAGACCCCACAAATGATGTAGCAATAAATAGGGCAACAGAGGCGACTGTTATGTGATGCTAAATGTGTGAGGAAGTGTTAGTACTGTGAAGAGGGCCCAGATATATACACAATCTCAAAAGGAGGGAGAGTCTCCCAGATTACTGGAAGAAGGTTGTATGTAAAATTAAGTTCCCCTTCTGGGGTATTCGCCCAGCTGACAATACAGTGAGTGGGGTATAATGGGACAATTATGAGGTCTCCAGACGAGTGTGGGAGATGTTAAGTATGTGGCGGGCACTGGAATAAGTTAAGCGTGTGGTTACTGCCTAAAATGAGTCGTGATGTGCCTGAGATGAGGTGAGAAGAGTTGTGTGCAGCTTGGTAATTCTATGAAGCAGTACTCAGTTTACACATAAAAAGCACAAATAACACTTGTTATACATAAGAAATTTAACCATAACACTCCACTCTGGACCAGGGTCACAGAGGTACATAAGCTGACGCAGCAGCAATAGAATCAACCCTCTTCCTCTAGACTGACACAGGCCAGTCCTAACTAAGTAGTAAGGGTCTTTGTCTGTGATGGAGACAGAAATATGAGGGGACCTCAGGCAATTTTAGGGTTCCAAACTTGCAATTAGACCTGAACTAACTAGGGTGGGTAGGCAGGGATATGATTTATATGTGGCCCAGACCCAGGGTCCTGTGCAAGACTTAATATGCGGGTGGTAAAGTGGGCCTGTTCGTCTCACTAAATAGGCTGGGTTTTAGCAATATAGGTGAATGTAGATCTCACCTCTTTAAGTCGGCAATGAGACTCCAGTGACAGTCCTCGCTAAGAGATTGTAGGAGTGGGACAGGAGCCCGGTTAATGTTCCTTCAGCTGTGTGACAGATGTGCTATGTCGGCTCTCCAGAGCCTGCTAGGAATCCCTCTATCGCGGTGTTTGGGAGGGTCCCTCCCCTAGATAACACCGGTTCAGCCTAGAGCGAGAGAGGGCAAACAGCTGGAGCTCTCCGGTTCAGGATTGGAGTACCTGGGAGAAGATCCTGTGTCGAAACGAGAGAGGTGGATGTCAGCAGCGGTTCAGGTCCTGAAGTGCAGCAGTAAGTCTCTCCAAAGGCCTAGGAGCCCACCGGCCCGTTGTTTAAACCGCCAATTTACAACGCAGAGGCTGGAGGAGGTCAAGGTAGGTGCCGGAATGTTTCCACAGGATACGGGACCCCAGAGCCAAAGGAGCCGACACGGTCAGGAGGGAAGCAGGCCCCAATATGGCGTCAGTTCGCGCCACTTCATGCAGGTCAATGGGGAAGATAATCTTCAGCTACTATTCAAGTAGAGTTGAGCTCCCGGCACTTGAGGCACCCCACGGTGCTGTTGTTATTTAGATATACGGATCTCCCCGTACTCCAAGGGATCCACAAAAGTTCTCCAGTTCCAAAGTGGATGCTCCTCGTACCCTCGTGGAGAGTAGATGGGCTGCCGGTGGTGCTGTGTTCCAAGTCTCAGCTGAAGCTCGGCTACCACCAATCAGGTAAACAGGTACTCCGGAGCGGATCCCCGACCCTCCGGAGTATAACAGGTTATACACTGGGTGATGAGGTGAGATTGCCGAGGGCTAGGTGTAACGGGCACGGTGAGGCGCACACACAGAGCCGGGTGGAGTTCTGGACTTGCCAGAGATGTAATCGCTTGGTTGAGTTTTCTCAAGTTTCTGCTAGGAAGGGCTATCAGTTCTCTGGAGCGGAGCCCCGGCCCTCCGGAGATCAATTTGACCCGCTGCCACACACGATGAAGCCCAGTAAAGATGTCTCACACAGTGCTCGTAAAAGTCTCCCAAGCACTTCGAAACACTTCAACCAGAGGTTTAAGAGTCCAGAAAAAAGTAAATTTTTTAGGTTTAGCTACCAAATATTAACTTTTATTTAGAATCTAGAGTAGAGGTGTGAATAAACACATCCTTGCACTTCAACAGCTTGCTCCGCCCCGGCCAGTAGTTTTTAATTATCTAGTTTTTAACTGATCACCGAACTGAGTTGTTACTCAGGAGGTGGTGTTGGTATTTTACTTTCCTCTAGTTGCACCTTTCAACAAATACAGCCCTTATCTTCCCTCACATTTTCTTCATTCGAAACACACACGATTCGCTTATTCTCTCCCCTCTCTATACGCGTTTCAGTTAAATACTGCCCCCCTAGCTCCACAACTCTATTTCTAGATCACTTTGCCGCCTTGCTACCTTACTTCCTTTCCTCGGATACCCCTCCCCTCATTCTCTGTGACTTCAACCTCCCTGTTGATAATCCCACTGCCTCCTTTGCAAAACAACTTCTGCAACTCACTTCCTCTTTCGGCCTGTCACAATGGACTGACTCTCCCACTCACAAAGATGGTTACTCCCTTGATCTGATTTTCAGTTATCGATGCACTATCTCAATCTTCACAAACTCACCTTTTACTCTTTCTGACCACCACCTCCTCACTTGTATCATCATCTCCCTCCCTACAACTCTTCCTTCTTCTACCCCTCACACTAAACTTCACAGAAGAATTAAGTCATTAGATCAGTAACAGCTCGCTAGCTCTCTCGAACCTCTTCTCTCTTCCATCCCTTCCTTTTCCTGTCCTGATGAATTCATCTGCCACTATAACTCCATCCTTACATCGGTCCTTGATAACCTGGCCCCACCTACCATAACTCGGAAAACATACACTCATCCTCAGCCCTGGCATACTCCTCTGACACGGTGCCTACGCAGATATTCCCGTACTGCTGAGCGACACTAGAGATCTCAGAGTTCTGCTGACTTTCTTCACTATAAGTTCATCTTGAACTCTTACTATAGTGCCCTTAAAGGACCAGTCAACACAGTTGATTTGCATAATCAACAAAGGCATGATAAGAAGACAATGCAATAGCATTTAGTCTGAACCTCAAATTAAGAGTAGATTTTTGTTAAATAAATTGAAAAGTTATGTCTATTTCCACTCCCCCTGTACCATGTGACAGCCATCAGCCAATCACAAATGCATATACGTATATGCTGTGAATTCTTGCACATGCTCAGTAGGAGTTGGTGACTCAAAAAGTGTAAATATAAAAAGAATGTGTGCATTTTGTTAATGGAAGTAAATTGGAAAGTTGTTTAAAATTGCATGCTGTATCTGAATCATTAAGTTTAATTTTGACTTGAGAGTTCCTTTAATCTATATAAGCAACATTACTTCTCCACTCTTTATCTCTACTCTTTCTTCAAACCCAAAACGTCTGTTCTCCACATTCAATAATCTTCTACCCCCACCTCCCACCACAACTTTTCTCTCAGCCCAAGATTTTGCCAGCTACTTCAACAACAAAATCGACTCCATCAGAAATGAAATCAGCTCTCAACATACTACCGGTCTCCCTCCCCCTCAAAAGCTCACAATCATCAAAAACCCACATAGCCATAAATTTAGCTCTTTTGCCCGTTACAGAGGATGAAGTTTCTGCCCTTATACTATACTCTCACCTCACTACCTGTGCCCTCGACCCCATCCCCTCACAACTAGTCCCCTCTCTCTCTTCTACCCTTACCGCTATACTCACACACATCTTCAATCTCTCCCTCAGCACTGGTATAGTTCCCACATCTCTTAAGCATGCATTAGTCACACCTATCCTCAAAAAACCTCTCGATCCAACCAGCGCCTTATTTCCTTACTACCTCTTGCCTCAAAGCTTCTTGAAAAGCTAATATATGCACGTCTATTCCATTTCCTTACATTAAAGGGACACTGAACCTAAATTTTTTTCTTTTGTGATTCAGATAGAGCATGCAATTTTAAGCAACTTTATAATTTACTCCTATTAGCAAATTTTCATTGTTCTCTTGCTATCTTTATTTGAAAAAGAAGGCATTTAAAGGACCAGTCAACACAGTAGATTTGCATAATCAACAAATGCAAGATAACAAGACAATGCAATAGAACTTAGTCTGAAATTCAAATGAGTAGTAGATTTTTTTTCTGACAATTTTAAAAGGTATGTCTTTTTCCACTCCCCCTGTACCATGTGACAGCCATCAGCAAATCACAAATGCATACACGTACCATGTGACAGCCATCAGCCATTCACAAATGCATACACACTTATTCTTGCACATGCTCAGTAGGAGCTGGTGACTCAAAAAGTTTAAATATAAAAAGACTGTGCACATTTTGTTAATGGAAGTAAATTGGAAAGTTGTTTAAAATGGCATGCTCTATCTGAATAATGAAAGTTTAATTTTGATTGAGTGTCCCTTTAAGTTTTTTGTTTGTTTCAGTACTCTGGACAGCACTTTTTTATTGGTGGATGAATTTATCCACCAATCAGCAAGGACAACCCAGGTTGTTCACCAAAAATGGGCCGGCATCTAAACTTACATTCTTGCAGTTCAAATAAAGATACCAAGAGAATGAAGAAAATTTGATAATAGGAGTACATTAGAAGGTTGCTTAAAATGTCATGCTCTATCTGAATCACAAAAGAAAAAATTTGGGTACAGTGTCCCTTTAAACTTCCACCTAGACCCACTGCAATCTGGATTTCGCCCCCTTCACTCAACAGAGAAAGCAATTGTTAAGGTTACCAACGACCTACTTACAGCAAAATCAAAAGGCCACTTCTCTCTACTTATCCTCCTTGATCTGTCTGCAGCCTTTGATACTGTCGACTACCCTCTTTTGTTTTGCTCCATACCCTCCAATCCTTCAGCATCTGTGACACAGCTCTCTCTTTGTTCTCTTCCAATCTGTCTAACCTTACCTTTAGTGTAGCCTTCTCTGGGGGCATCCTCTGCCCCGTTACCTCTTTCTGTTGGGGTACCGCAAGGCTCTGTCCTCTGTCCCCTTCTCTTCTTAATCTACAAGTCCTCACTAGGTTCCTTAATAAAGTCCCAAGGGTTTCATTATCATTTGTATGCCGACTATACCCAAATATATCTCTCTGCACCAGAACTACCTCCTTCCTTGCTAACCCGTGTCATTAACTGTCTCTCACATATCTCATCTTGGATGTCCTCTCACTACCTCAAGCTAAATCTCTCCAAAACTGAGCTCCTTATTTTCCCCCCTTCTTCCAAAATCTCCACCCCCCATGTCTCTATAACTGTTGATAACTCCATCATTACCCCAACCTCACATGCCCGATGTCTTGGGGTCACACTGGACTCTGATCTTTCTTTCACGCATCACATTCAGTCCTTGGCTAAAGCCTGCCGCTTCCACCTTAAAAACATCGCTAAAATTAGACATTTCCTTACACAAGACACAACAACGATTTGAATCCACTGTCTCATCCTTTCCCGCCTCGACTACTGCATCGCTATCCTTTCTGGTCTCCCTAGGTCCTTTAACAATACATAATGAATGCCTCTGCCAGGCTCATCTTCCTTGAACGTCGCTCTTCATCTGCTGCACCTCTCTGACAATCCCTTCACTGGCTTCCTCTTACCTCCAGGATTAAACACAAAATTCTCATTGACACACAAAGCCCTCAATTGCAATGCTCCCCCCTACATCTTAGACCTTGTCTCCAGATACTCTCCCTCCCGTCCCCTTCGCTCCGCTCATGATCTCCTACTCTCCTCCTCTCTTGTTACCTCCTCACATTCCCGTCTTCAAGATTTCTCCAGATTGGCTCCCATCTTATGGAACTCTCTGCCTCGCTCCACAAGAATCTCCCCTAGTGTTAAAAGCGTCAAGTCCTCCCTGAAGACTCTACTATTCAGGGATGCTTACAACCTACACTAACCTTCCTATCTCCACTGCTATCCCCTAAAACCCCATAGCATGTAAGCCTATGAGCCCAGCTGTTTGTAGTTCACCTTCATAAGAGCCGACTACAACAGTGCAACTCTGGGCAGGACCCTCTCTCCCCATTTGATCCCTGTAATTGTTTTTATATACCAACTATGTTCATAGCGCTGTGGAACCTGTTGGCGTTCTACAAATACCTGATAATAATAATAAGTTACATGAATAGATATTTTAATAGAAATATTACAGAATAAAAGTGTACATAATAATTTGCAATTAAGAAGACACAGATTCTAGTTGGAGGGCAGACTGTATCTATATCTATATATATTATATATAATATATAGCTACACTTCCTTGTACACGGACATGGAACAGCAAATGTATTAAACACAAATAACACGTCTGTATCGCAAATAAACAGTTTATGCAATAATAATATGCATATTTACAAAAAACTATGTTTAAGACAATGTAAGCTTTCCCTAAGACTTCAGAAGTTGCCGCCAACAAGTTGTCAGTGAGACGTGAGTCCCTTCCGCAATGTTATTCATCACTGGCGGAAGTGACGCACATAGCTGGCTTTGTGCATCCACTGACGGGACAACATTGTATTAATTAATTTGTAGCGGTAGAGAATCGCTGCTATTCTGATCCCGTGCTAGCACAGATTACATGCATGCTGCTCTAGTACTGGTGGAGGTATGGATGAAGAGGACACGGTGAGTGTGGTCTGGTGACGTCATAAGTGCGCGCCACAGCCGAGTCACATGTTGTTTCAGTGTGCTGCAACTGCAGGTGCAATGATTGCAGCGTGTAGAGACGGGCAAATATATTCTGATATGTTTTTGATTTCCAAGCGTGTCCCACGTGCAATAAAGTAATACTTTTAATATGTAAATTCACAGCCACTGTTTTGAAACGAGTGTAATCTGTTTTCAATTTTGGTTTGTGTGATGTTTATTGTAGTACTGGAATTTATTTTCTAATCGGTACTCGTTTAGCTATAAACCACGAACAGCACACGTTTTACACGTTTTATTATTAGACCAGTGCATGTTAAAGTAATATATTTATCAACGTGGTTAGTAACTGAAACACACCTACAAGAGAATGTAAGCATCCGTTTGTTCTACAGCCTGTGCAGAATCAGATATTCCTGCCTTATACATGAATGCTAAAGTATTAGCAAGTGAGTCAAAACAAATAGCACAGCAAACCAAATGTGTGTATATATATATATATATATATATATATATATATATATATATATATATATATATATATATATATAAAAATATAAACCCTTCTATATTTTATCCAACCCCATCTAGCATATTTACTCACGCATGAGTAGGCAGCATGTCACCCAGTGATTGTAAAGTTTAAGGAATTAGTGCCCATTATCTAAAAATTCTCTTAAAACAAGGGGCACTTTAATTCAATAAACTTTACAAACGCGCTTTTTTAAAAAAAAAAAAAAAGAATTTGTTAACAGTAAACATACCATACTGCTGCTCCTCCGCCCGCATCTCCTGTATTTAGCAGATCGATGACGAATCCGGCTTCCTCCAAACTAGCTGGACGCAATGGGGGCACACAACGATTGGTGAAGCCGGAGCCCTCATAGATCTGCAAAATACAGAAGGAGATGCGGGCGGAGGAACGGCGATATGTTTACTGTAACAAAATGGTAAATATTTTTTTTTGAATGTGTGTTTGTAAAGTTTAATTAATTAAAGTGCCCCTGTTTTTAAGAGCATTTTTAGATACTGGGCACTAATTGCTTAAACTTTACTATAATACAGGATTTTAAATCTATTTGTTTGCTAGCTGGGTGAGTTTATACAAGAGCAGGAACATTATAGGGAAATGAAACCCCAATTGTTTCTTTCATGATTTAGACAGAGCATGCATTTTTAAACAACTCTCTAATTTACTTCTCATGTTATTTATGTTTCATTCTCTTGGTATCTTTTTTTTAGGGATGTAAGCAGTTGATGGCAGCACTATTACCTGTCATGTAGTGCACCAGATGCCTACCTATGTATCTCTTCAGCAAAGAATACCAAGCGAACAAAGCAAATTTGATAATAGAAGTAAATTGGATACTTTTTTAAAACTTTATGCTCTGTCTGAATCACAAATGAAATATTTGGGGTTTTATATCCCTTTAATGCATTGTCAAAATGTGTTAAGCCACCTCTGGGGGAAAAATAATTCTGTGTAATTTTTAAATGTATGTAGTTTTATTGTTAAAAATTTTTAGCCCTACTTTTTTTTTTTTTTTTGTATAAACTGTAAGAAGGTTCAAAGTGACAAAAAAATAAAGCATTTTATCTTCTGATGTTAAAGGGATATGAAACCCCAACATGTTATTTTGTGATTAAAGGGACATGACAACCACATTTTTTCTTTCATGATTTAGAAAGAGAATACATTTTTAAACATCTTTCTAATTTACTTCTATTATCTAATTTGTTTTATTCTCTTGATATTCTTTGCTGAAAAGCATATCTAGATATGCTCAGTAGCTGCTGATTGGTTGCTGCACATAGAAACCTCATGTGATTGGCTCACCCATGTGCATTGCTTTTTCTTCAACTCAGGATATCTAAAAAATGAAGCAAAATAAATAATAGAAGTAAATTGTAATGTGGTTTAAATTTGTATGTTCTATCTGAATCATGAAAGAAAGATTTTGGGTTTAGTGGGCCTTTAAGACAGAGCATACAGTTTAAAAACATTTCCAATCTACTTCTATTATCAAATTTGCTTCGTTCCCATGATATTCTGTGTTGAGGAGTTACCGATCTGGAGCACTACATGGCAGGAAATAGTGCTGTCATCTAGTGCTCTTGCAAAACCAGCTGCTGTTTATATTCCTCTCGTACACTATATTGTATTTTAGGTGTAGATTTTGCTTAAAGGGACAGTATACACCAATTTTTATTTAAAGGGACAGTCTAGTCCAAAATAAACTTTTATGATTCAGATAGAGAATGTAATTTTAAACAATTTTCAAACTTACGTTTATCACCAATTTTGCTTTGTTCTCTTGGTATTCTTAGTTGAAAGCTAAACCTAGGAGGTTCATATGCTAATTTCTAAGCCGTTGAAGGCCGCCTCTTCTCTCAGGGCATTTTGACAGCTTTTCATCACTAGAGGGTGTTGGTTCATGTGTGTTTAGATGAGCCAGCTCTGATTGGCTAAAATGGATGTCTGTCAAAAGAAGTGAAATAAGGGGGCAGTTTGCAGAGGATTAGATACAAGGTTATAACAGAGGTAAAAAGTGTATTTATATAACTGTTTTGGTTATGCAAAACTAGGGAATGGGTAATAAAGGATTATCTAGTTTTTTTAAACAATAACAATTCTGGTGTAGACTGTCCCTTTAACTGCATGTAATAGACACTACTATAAAGAGTAATATGCACAGATACTGATATAAAAAATCTGTATAAAACTTTTTAAAAGCTTACTTAGAAGCTCCAAGTTTAGCAGCAGAAACACCCAGGGAAAGTGGCTAAATTGCAGACACTCCCCTGCAGACAGATTATACAAACAGAAGCCAGCAGTAGTCTGGAAAAGTGCATCTACTTCTGACACTGAGGGGCTTAGTTAGGAGTCTGAAAATCAGCACAATATTATAAAAAAAATAAGCAAAACTATACATTGTTATAAAAACACACCCAGATGGGCTATATAAATGGATCATCTGCAAAACATTTATGCAAAGAATAATTTTGTGTATAATGGCCCTTTAAGCATAAAGTTATGTATTCCTTTTTTTAAGGGGATGATGGTTGACTAGTGAATATTAAATGGTCATCAAAATTAAACTTTCACGGTTTAAATAGAGCATGCTATTTTAAGACACATCATTTTACTTCTGTTATCCATTGTTTTGTTTTTTTAAACATCATTTTTACTTTTATTGACAGTTGTTCCTATGTACATCAACATATTCCAAAACCTAACACAAACAGTTAAATTATATATGCATGGAGTGAAAACACCATTCTAAATTCCAAATGATCTTTTAGCCTTACAGTTATCATACCAATCCTTAACTTGCACATAAAAGTTCCTAATCTTCTTCCTATTTTCTAGCAACTGTACATACCATGTGTTCATAACACAGCTTTAGAGTCCAGATAACATACACACACCTCTCCCCCTTTTTTTTTGTATGTGTGTGTATATGTATATATATATATATATATATATATATATATATATATATATGTGTGTATGTGTGTGTGTGTATATATATATATATATATATATATATATATATATATATATTATATATAGTAAAGCAGGTATGGATCCCACGGACGGACTCTGTGTTGCAGCCAGGATCCAAATGAAGCAGGCACACAGGTTTTTTCAAAAGCACTCCGGTTTATTGGTAAAATTGTTTACCATTTGGTAAACAATTTTGCCAATAAACCGGAGTGCTTTTGAAAAAACCTGTGTGCCTGCTTCATTTGGATCCTGGCTGCAACACGGAGTCCGTCCGTGGGATCCATACCTGCTTTACTGTTTGTTTCTCCCTAGTGAGAGCACCAGGTAGCTGACATACTCGTGAGTGCCGTTCACCTCTGCAATTTTATATATATATATATATATATATATATATATATATATATATATATATATATATATATATATATATATATATATATATATACCAGAATCACCTTGTATGTTTGTCACTTATTTCAATTTAACACTAAACATAATTTTTTTAGCATATAAATGGACATTTTAAATACACTTCAAGATTACCTAAGCTTGTATATTCCATTAACTTTTTAAACCTTGTTGGGGGTGAAGGGAGGATAATCATCCCAAACATAGGATGGGGAATTGTCCTGCATAAATATTTTTCTGGATGCAGTTTGAGTTAAGAAATGGTTTAATCAATTACACTTGAGAGGCTTCTGGGAGAGATTCAATTATGACAAACTATTCTGACTCCGATAGTTGTGTTAGTGATCTATACCTTGCTGAGACCTCTATGCCTGGCCTGTATAAGAAGATACAATCACTGCGGACAATCTTTGTCAGATAGCTGAACTCACCAATACCTTGTCCATCCACAAAGTTGCTTTATTCTTAATAAGATAAGATACAGCATATAAAAGGTTACAGTATTTAAGCGGTCAAAAGTTGATAATGTTTGTAGCGTGCAATGTAGATTAACGTGTCCTTGTTACATGAGGCCTGTTAGCTGCAGCCATGACACAGGAAAAAGCATAATCGAACTACAAGTGCGGAGCAATACACAAAAGGGAAATGCATAATAGGTCTGAGGGAAGATACCACAGAGAACAGGAGCGTTACCAAAAAAGGTCACTAGATGGCAGCACAGAATAAAACATAGAGTAGCTTTGAGAAAATGGCAAAGAAAACTATAGAATTCTTGCACATGCTCAGTAGGATCTGGTGACTCAAAAATTGTAAATATAAAAGACTGTGCACATTTTTTTTAATGGAAGTAAATTGGAAAGTTGTTTAAAATTTCATGCTGTATCTGAATCATGAAATTTTAATTTAACCTGAGTGTCCCTTTAACTATTTCAACATGAATATTAACAGAGGCTATCTGATATTCTATGCCCCATTGGGGCGGCACACTCCCCGTCTGGCATAGTAAATGTCACTATTTAAATCGTAACGGAAGTTATACATAACAATGAAATTTGCCTAGATGTCTTGAAGACCTGAAAGATATAAGGAGAACATACATATAATGGAACAACAACTATAATATAAGGCTTCAGGTTGTGTCAATTATAGTTAGATACTTCCTTCTTGAAGTCACAGGAAGAATCCAACAGCATAAGTAAGTAAGCTCAGTCTCCAAAGGGCAAGAGCAAAATAAGTTCCGTGATCGGTCTGATGAAAGTTTTTATAGTCACTTGTCTCGCAACTTTCACCTCCACCTTACGCACCTGGCCATCATCACTAGGAATGTTCTTTACAATCAGTCCCATGGGCCATTCAATTCTTTCATTTGGCTGGTCCAACCTTGATGTTAGGGTTCAGATGTTGCCATTTCTTCCGTCCTTGCAGAGTAGAGAGAGACTCCATTTTCCAACGATTCCAGAAGCAGTTAGCAAGGTGTTGTACTCACTTCCACTGATTGTAGCACAGATATCCTGTTTTAAAGTCTCCAGGTGGAACAGGAACAGACCCAAGCTTCTGGGTAAGAAGAGTAGCTGGAGTAAGAAGAGTTGGGGTCTCTGGATCTACAGACACTGGAACAAGTGGTCTTGAATTGATTATGGCAGATGCCAGGAAGGTGGTTAGAATCTCATGGCTGAGTCTTGTGGAGTTCAAGTCCATAAGCATGGAGTCCAGTATTTTACGTGTGATGCCTATCATTCTCTCCCATGAGCCACCCATGTGGGAAGAATGAGGAGGATTGAAAATCCATGTACAGCCCTTTTCATCTAAAAGGTCTTGAATTGTCCTAAAGTTGAGATGTAACTCTCAACAGGCTCCAACGAAATTAGTTCCACAGTCAGATCTTAATGTTTTGACTGGTCCTCTGATGGCAAGGAATCGCCTTAGAGCATTGATGAAACTTGAGGCATCCATATATTCTATTACTTCAATGTCTACTGCACGCACACTCATGCAAGTGAACAACACTGCCCATCGTTTGCTATTTGCTTAGTCACTTTGAGTTCTGCGGGCTGTTACCATCCATGGTCCAAAGACATCCAAACCAACATGAGTGAAAGGTGGGTCAGTACATAACCTGTCAGCTGGCAAATCTGACATTTGCTGTTGCTGATGTTTACCTCTTAGTTTACGGCACTGAACACAGCTGTGCAGTGTATCTGTAATCTATCTTGTTGCTCCTATAATCCAAAGGCCTGCAGCTTTTATGGCACCCTCTGTGAAGTGTCTTCCTTGGTGCTTAACCCCTTATTGGTAGTGCTGTATGAGCAAAGTTGTGATATGATTGCGAGCAGGTATAATGAGAGGATTCTGTTCTTGACCTCCCAACTTAGCCTTGTTTAAACGTCCTCCAACCCTTAACATGCCATCATCGTCAATGAATGGGTTGAGGTTAACCATTGGACTGTTTTTTGGAATGTCCCTCTTGTCACGGATACATTTTTCTTTCTGAGCCAATGATATCCTGTTGTACACTGCGTATTATGAACCGTTCACTTTTAGCAATATCTTTTGCAGAAAGAAACCTTTGGCACATGTGCCAACCTTGACAGTGAACATCTATGGGCTTCGTGTGAAAGCAGTGTGCAATATGGACTAACCTTGCAATGGTGCGTACAAGCCTTGTCCACTTGAAGAAACGTTCAAAGAGTTGACAGCCCAAGACGAGTCTTTGTTCAGTTCTGGTGACAAGGGTTTTTACTTCAGGACGAATCTCTGGATCGTTGTCAAGTTCTAGAAGACTAAAGACATCATCTGTGGTTTCTTCTGGCTGATCCAGCAGAAATTCAGGACCTATTAACCAAGAAGAATTTGCAGACCCTGGCCTGGTGGCATGATCATTGTCAAAGATTCTTTTCATAAAGGCAATGAAGTGGTCCTTCATTTCGGGCTTGTTCCTTACTGTTCATTAAAGTGAGTTGAATCTGGATAACGCTTGTTCACGATTGTTTGGGAGTTTGACCCTTTCAGCACCAAAAAGGCAATGGTGCAACCCAGTTGTTAGACTCGTCCTTGAAGAATTCTTTGTCCATTACTTTGATGGATTCTCTGTCTTCAACTGACAAGGCTATTTTGTTGTCATCACTTGTGGTACAAAACACTGTGGTACCCAGATTGCCATCACAAAGGATAGGAGTAGCATCAGGTATTTGGATAATGTCGAGAGGCTTCTCCCTTGCTTCATAATGGTGAGGGCACTGTTTGAAGTGGGATACACGTCCATTTCCTAATATGTGAGTTTTGAAGGAGTGGATCTCGGATGACGTTCGCATTCTATCTAAGCATACATCGGCCACTATCACCCAGCCTAGATCAAGTCTTTGAGCATAAGGGGCATCATCAGGTCCATCACACTGCTCGCGTACTTTATGTACTCTGAGAATGTCACTTCCTAGCAGGACCAAGATTTCAGCATTCATGTCCATTGCCGGAATCTCACCAACAAGGTGCCTTAAGTGAGGATGGTGATATGCAGCCTCTGGTGTAGGAATCTCTTTCATTTCGTCTGGTATCTGGTCACACTCGACTAATGTTGGTAGGGGTATGCCTTCGTTTCCTTTGATATGAGAGACAATGAATCCATCGGCCCTTCTGCCAAATTCCTCTACACGACCAGAACAGGTTCTGAGAGTATACGTTGTTGCATGACCGACCCTCTATGCCGAAGATCTCAAAGAATTTAGGCTAGGGATCTGTTGCTCTGTTCATCTGTTATAGCATACATCCTAGCAACTTTCTCAGATTGATCCTGTGGGTAAATCTTGACTAGGCATACCTTAGCACAGCATTTGTGGTTTAAGCCTTCTCCACAGACTTCTGTGCATGCAGAGGAAACCCTCGCTGTGACTGGAGCACAACTTTGTTGCTCCCTGCTATGAATTGAGACAGGGGTGGAGGCAGTTAGCTGCTGTGGGTTGTCTGGAAGTGGAGTAGGATGCATAGCTGTAACGTGTCTGTCGCTACTGCATTCTGTGCACTTGATGACAACTTTACAGTCTTTAGCAAAGTGACCATAAGAAGCACAACACCTGTAGAATACTCCAAGTTTCTGGAGAATCTCCCTGGGCTGTAAAGTCTTTGCCCTAAGCCCGAGTCACTCTGGTGTGCAGGAGAGGATATGGATGGTGAGATGTCTGTCCTTTTAACAGATATTGCTCTATTAAAGTCTCTTTGTTTAGCTGCTGTGTTATCATACCTTGATGTTGGTGAGGATGATGAAGCAGGCAAGTTGGGTTCGCAGAAGCTGGGATAGTTTCTCATCCAGGCTTGATCGCTGATGAACCTGCAAAAATATGAGAATGGAGTAAAATATTACGTTATAGTCTATTTTGCCCTGTTGCACCCATTTCTCTTGCAGGTTGCATGGCAGTTTAGACACCACTGGATTGACACCATGAGCAGTGTCCAGGAAGCTTAGTCCAGGTAGACGTGGGTCTGTCTTTGCCAACTCTAGCACCATGAGGAGGTCACTTAGTTCTTGGAGCTTGCAATAGTCTTTGTTCCCTATTTTTGGGAAGTTTTGCAATCTCTTGAACAGAGCGCTTTCTATGGCTTCAGAGCTACCATAGGCTTGCTCAAGTCTTACCCATGCAGCAACAAGGCCTGCATCTGGGTGGTCAACATGTACTGTTCTCAGTCTTTTTTAACCCGATCTGCAGATTCTGGCCCCAGCCATTTTATGAGCAAATCGAGTTCCTCCTTGGTTGTAAGGTCGAGATCAGCAATAACAGCCTTGAAGGTTGATCTCCAGGCCCTGTAGCTCTCTGGACAGTCGTCAAACCTTTGAGAGGCTTGTGTTAATGAGCTTGCGGCGTCAAGTCCGATCTCTCACTTTTTGGTGCCAAAGTAACTTGAGGAACCCTTTGGGTGTGAAAGTTCTCTGGTGAAGAAGGGTGAAGTTTACCAGGATAAAATGATGTTGCAAGAGCGTTCAACTGTGGTGTAGTCTTTAAGGCTTCTGGTTGTGGCTTGAACTGCGGCTTGTCACTGGAAGTCACCTTGTTGTCAGCGGGAGGTGATGCGGTTTGCTGTGTAGATGTACTTATGTTGTGGATTTGAAGAGGCTCAGGCATTTGGTGCTGAGAGGTCTCTGTGTTGGGATTGAGAACGATGGTGTTGGTAGGAGGTACAGGAGATGACTCTGTATCGTTGCAAATATTATGCTTTAGCACGTATATACTAGTGCGTTCAACTGGGTCTTCCAGATCTGCTGGGATATGGCAGTCTGAATTAGTACTTTATCCCATTGCTTGTTCAAGGACTTTCAGCCTTGCTAGGGCCGCTGATTCTTCCTTTTCCATTTGCAGAACCTTTATTTGGGAATCCACCTCTGCTTGCTGGGCAGCCATTTGTGCTTGAAGAGCTTTGCATTGGGCTTCCATCTCTGCTTCCCTTCTGGTAAAAGAGCTTTGCATCAGCACGGGCCTCTATTAGCTTGTCGCTTAATGTTGAACTTCTGGAGCAAGAGGATCTAGAAGAACGTGCAGTGAGCTTAGTTGATGTGGATCTATGAGATCTGGTCTCCTGCAGTTGAGCAATGCGAAACTCTGCCTCTCTATGTTGGTCCAGTGCATCAGTCCTGGTCAGTTCTGCTGAAGAGTCCTCTATATTAAAGTCCTGTAAGAAGGCTGTGTAGTTTGCAGACAGACGCTGGTAGCGTTCATATGCAGCAGATAGGTTATCTATAGAGTCTCTCAATTTGGCTGGTTGATCATTAAAGTGTGGCAAACCTGACATGCATCGCAAAATTCTGTCCCATAGGTTTGACAGATTGCTGGAGAACTCATCTCTAGTGGTTTCATAATTTTCTCTGAGTTTCTGTGTCTGTTTTATTGTACGTTTGGGTCTTACACTCTGTTTGGCAATATCTGCAGGATCTGCTCCCTGTACGTCTGCAGGTTCAGAGGCATGATGTAGCTGCATTGGTTCAGAGCCTTGTCTAGACATTTTTTCAAGTTTTGCAAAAAATGGTACTGTCTCTTTTTTTTTTTAAAAAGACGAACAGCAGCTTAGATAAGTGGGGTAACACAGTTGAATGCAGAGAAACAGTTTTCAACATTCACAGATGAAGTGCAGTAAGCTTGTGCGACCATGTGCTTTCACAAGATGGCTGATGGCCCTGATCTTTATTGCAAGCACATATACATAGCAGGCTGTAGGAATTCTATACAACTTTTGACTATTCTGACTATGATAGTTGTGTTAGGGATCTATGCCTTGCTGAGACCTCTATGCCTGGCCTGTATAAGAAGATACAATCACTGCGGACAATCCTTTTCAGATAGCTGAACTCACCAATACCTTGTCCATCCACAAAGTTGCTTTATTTTGAATATCGGGTTACAGCAGATAAGATACAGCATATGAATGGTTACAGTATTTAAGCGGTCAAAAGTTGATACTGTTCGTAGCGTGCAATGTAGATTAACGTGTCCTTGTTACATGCAGGTTACATGAGGCCTGTTAGCTGCAGCCGTGACACAGGAAAAGCATCATGGAACTACAAGGGTGGAGCAATACACAAAAGGGAAATGCATAATAGGTCTGAGGGAAGATACCACAGAAAACAGGAGCGTTACCAAAAAAGGTCACTAGATGGCAGCACAGAATAAAACATAGAGTAGCTTTGAGAAAATGGCATAGAAAACTTTATAATTTCTTAACTATATCAACATGAATATTAACAGAGGCTATCTGATATTCTATGCCCCATTGGGGCGGCACACAAACCATTTCTTAAAAAAAGATTTTAGTTGATAACTGTTGGGGTTTTGTAAGTTGCTTTGTTCCATTGTTAATTGCAAAATTACGGCTTCCTTAAAATCTATACATTTTGGAGCCTGTTGGGCTTTCCATGTTCTTAGTATAAGATTACTTTTTAGAATCACTAATTTATTGATTAATTTGTAGTTTTTAGAAACACCCATATATTTAATTTAAAAAAACAAAAAATACGTTATAAGCTGATATTTCAAGTTCCAATAGGAGTTTTGAATTGATCCAGTAATTTATTTGGAAATTTTTGGACAGGACCAAAAGCAGTGGAATATATCTACATGTGGGGCACCGCATCTTGTACAGTAGACAGTTTTTTTTATACCATTTAGACAATATCTCTGGATCTATATATATATAGACGCCCACCCCAGCCCCTTTCCTGCTGTTTATTATAGCCATTGTCTGATACACATATCTTAGAAGCTTTTATATAGTGCGAATAAATTTTCAATTTTGCTTTGAGCTCCCTGTCCGGACTTTATATATATATATATATATATATATATATATCAATTTTATATGTGATTCTCGCCAAGGAGTCGCAATCCATGTTTGATTAATATTTTCAATACTATCTTGAATATCCTGGGTGCTAATATTGGAAAAATATTTTAGCCATTTAAGTTGTAAATAATTAAATTGTTTGGAGATAGCAAAAAGATTTAGTATAACATAGAAAGGAGCGATAGCCTAATTCTATTAGAGAGTAATCCCAGAGTTCCGCTCATATCAGATCTACTTTTTAAATCAGTAATGTAGTGTCTGATTTGCAAATATGCAAAGAAATCTTTGTTGGTTAATCCAAACCTTGTACGAATATTATTAAATTATTCTATCGACATATCAGCCCTCACCAGTTGTATTACCCATATTAACCCCTTGCTCTTCCAATTTCCAAATACTTTATTGAAGATACCGGGTGTAAAATCTGGATTACCCTGGATTAGAAGAAATTCCTAAAAATATGGATTGGAAGAAATTCCGAAAAATATGGTGATCTTTGAATTTCTAAACAATTTTTCTGCCAGACTTTAACTACGTTATAAACTGTTATTAAGTTTGAAACCTCTAGTGGTAAAACGGACAAGGGGCAATGAAGAATTGCTTTTAAATTCATTGGGGCAATCATAATGTATTCACATTGGATAAAGGAGATATACTCCTTCTCTGTGATCCAATCTACCACAATTTTAAGTACAGCTGCAAAGTTATAGTATCTTATATCAGGGAAAGCCATTCCTGCCACTGTTCTGGGCTTCATTAACCTCCTTAAAGCTATACGTGGTCTTGTTTGCTTCCAAATAAATCTTGTACAGTTTTATTAAATAAATTAATGTGTGATTTATGTAGAAACACTAGGATATTTTGTATCAAGTACAGTAATTTAAGGAATAAAATTGTCTTTATTAACATTATCTGAGCTATGAGGGATATAGGAACACTTATACAGTCATCTAGTTTCTTTTTAACTTCTTTCAAAATTTAGGAAAATGTAATTCATACCATTCCTGTAGGTTTTTGCTAAGAATTACACCTAAATTATTAATTCAAGAAGATTCTTTAAATGGGTGTTTAACATGGCAGTATACCGGTTTTGCTAGCCATAGTAGCTTGGACTAAGCTAGGTTACTTCTATAACCAGAAATGGCCCCAAACATGTGGACATCATGCAAAACTTTAGGTAAGTTTGTCTCCAAGTTACTCGGAAATAATAATAAATCATCTGCATACAGAGATAACAAAAAATTCTGTGCACCTATTTGGATGCCATTTAGATGTTGTTGAAGCAGAATGGCCAGCAGTTCCAGAGAAATATTAAAGAGCAAGGGCGATAACGGGCATCCCTGTCTAGTACCTCTTTGTAGGTTAAAACGATCTGTATTTGAACCATTGACAATGACAGATGATATTGGATTGTTATTAATAATTTTGTGCGATTAATTTATATGTCCTGTGAGGCCAAATTTACCCAATGTAAAAAAAGAGATGATCCCAGCTTAATAATCGAATGCTTTCTCTGCATCTACTGTGAATATAGCTAAATCAATTACATTATGATGTTTGAGAGCTTTAAATTTATTCCAGAAAAAATCCATTAATAATAAAACCTTACGCATATTCCTGCCCATCATAAATCCTACTTGATCCTCATGTATTATCTATAATAGCCTTTTAATTAGCCTTTTAGCAATAATTGATAACAATTTGTAATCTGCATTTAATAATGAGATTGGCCTGTAGGATGAAGGTCTTTGTTTTTTTTTGTTTTTTTAGGATTAGCGTGACTTTTGAGGCCGCAAATAGGGTGAACAAGATACATTATTAACAAAATATAGATTGAACAATATACAAAGTATAGGCACAGATTGATCTTGTAATATTCTGTAAAACTCAATAGGTAGAGAGTCAGGACCAGGAGCTTTATTTAATTGAGCGTTTTGAATACTCTCACTTATTTCTTGAATAGAAATTGGTTGATTTATTTGCTGCAATATTTCTTAAGAGTTTAGGAAGTACCACCCTTTCAACAAAAAAAGATTTTGCTGCTCTTGGTCAGGTGATTCTTATATATATATATATATACTCTGAAAACACTGGGGGGAAAAAACTTTTGGGATATCTACATTATTAGTAGATCTTCCTTAAAGGATTACTTTCTGTTATAATTTTTAAGGTAAACAACTAACATATTAAAGTTAATAAACATTTATTAAAACCTACTGACCTATATTTTCTCCAAAACAGTAAAGCATGGAGGTGGCAATATCCTGTTATGGGGGTGTTTCTCTGCAGAAGGAGAAAAAGGTGAATGTCCTAGTCAGAGCCCAGACTTAAAGGGACATAATACTCATATGCTAAACTGATGCAGTATAACTGTAAAAAGCTGACAGGAAAATATCACCTGAGCATCTCTATGTAAAAAAGGAAGATATTTTACCTCACAATTTCCTCAGCTCAGCAGAGTAAGTTCTGTGTAAAAAATTATACTCGGCTGCAGCCCAGCTGCAGGTAAAAAAAAATGAATAAATGCACAGCAGCCAATCAGCACCAGCAGTGCTGAGATCATGAACTCTTTTACTGTGATCTCATGAGATTTGACTTAACTCTCATGAGATTTCATTGTAAACTTCCTTACACTGAATAGGGAAATAACATGAGTGCACGAGGCTCATCCCTTCGGCTGTCCAGGGACAGACATACTGATATGCTGCTTAGAAGTCCTTTACAATGGGATGTGGCTACTGAGAAACTTTTGAGGTAAAATTATCTTTTTTTTACATAGAGAATGTTCAGGTGATATTTTCTACTCAGCTTTTTACAGCTATGCTGCATCACTTTCAAGTGTTTAAACATTTGAGTATTATAGCCCTTTAAACCCTATTGATGATATCTGTGGCATGACTTGTAGACTGCAGTCCATAAACGGTCACCATCAAATGTAACGGAATTAGAGCAGTTCTGCAAAGAAGAGTGGGCAAATATTGCACAGTCTAGATGTGCAGAGTTAGTAGAGACATAACCCAACAGACTAAAGGCTGAAATTAAAGCAAAAGGTAGCTTAACAAAATACTGACACAAGGGGGTGATCCTTTTTCCAACTAAGTGATTCTGTGTTTTTATTTGTCTTTATTTTTGCCTGACATGTTGGTGTTATATCCTTCACTTGGATGTTATAAGTTCCACTGAGTAATTACAACTGGATAAACAAAAACTGTGTCTGTCTTTATTTCAGGCTGCAAAGCAACAAAATGTCATTATTTTCAAGGGGGTGATTCTTTTCAATACCCATTGTACATAGAACATATTCTATGTGCAGAACATTGGAATGTGAAATATTTACAGTAAATACACAGTAACACATGTAAACATATATATTTAGACATGTATTGCTATGTTAAAATCTTTTGCATGCCATTATTCTGTAATAATTTCATTAGATATTGTTATTAATGTAACTGTACTTTGTAATGTATTTTTGATGTGTTTTGTGACACTTGTTTTTTTTTTTGGGAAACAGTTAACCAGAACTCTGAGGACATTTGTAATCATTCTAGCATAAATCACGATTGTGCTCAAGTGATCACGTTTACTTTCAACGTATAAAACGAGCTGTAAACACCCACGATAAACCCCTTTCCCTTGCACGTAACTATTAGCACACCACTCGTAATCTGGCCCATAGTTAGAGCACTCTATTATTGCTCTGTTGCTTGCATAGAACACATCAGAACATTTTTATGCATTTTTATGTTTGTTTAATGTAAATTCCACAGACTAACTAAACCCACTGGCTTTGACCTTCCAGTTGCAAAAGAGTAATAGAATTTGATCAGTTAAATGCACATTTTAAGCCTTACTTTTGCAATCTTTTAGAGCAAAGTTTTCAGATCACAATCTTACTTTATATGTTGCTTCTACATAAAAGTTTTATATGTGCAATCTTATCATGTTGGCAGATCTATGGGTCAGAGATCTAAAACTGTGTTTGTAAACATAGGGAGCAACATCTGATAACGGCTTGGCTCTAGGTTTAATAGATATTTTCAACAGGAGTGTAGGAGGGGGGACTTTATCAGTAGATGTCTTTTTAACATTTTTTTTTATTTTGCATTAAAAAAATCAGTTCTGTTACCTGTGTTCCTACAGATACAAATACATTTTTTATCTTTTTCTGCCTACAAACATTGTCCCATCTACAGGACTGAAGAGCTTGGTTTGTGTGACTCAAGTAATCTTGTTTCCACTAGTTATGTTGTCACCCACAAAGCCAAATAGGGAGTTATATGTCCTACCAAATCCTTTTTAATTATATGCTGAATAAGTTTAGTGTTTAACATATAAAAAGTGCTGGTTTACATGACCTTGTGAGATCATACACCGCCTTGCTGCTAAAATGAGACTTGGTAGAGACTTTAAGGGACATAAAACTCTCTGAAATTACAAGAAATGTATGACAAATTAAAGAAACATGAAATCCAAACGTTTTCATGTTTTTCATGATTCAGATAGAGCATATCATTTTAGACAACTTTGCAATTCACTTCTATTATCTAATTTGCTTTATTCTCTTGTTTTCTTTAGTTGAAAAGCATACCTAGGCATTCATGGTAAATGTATCCTTGTATTGACTGTTTTTAGACTGAATATCTGGGCTGGATTTTCTAATAAAATATTCCGTTATGAGCTGAAATAAAATTGTTGCTGGGCCTAGGCATGATTCTAATTTTTGGTTACATACTATATTTACTAAGATATCCAGCTCTTTATTATCTATGGCACTGCTACAATCACATTTTTTTTTTTTTTTTTTTTTATTTATTTTTTTTTATTGAGGTTCTTTACCAAACAAACAAGTATTGCTTTTCCATACATAGTAAAAAGGAAAATAGGTTATTACAGAGTAAGCTGCCAGAACAAGGTCACATAGGTACATGGTATAATTAAATGACAGATTACCCATTAGATATAAACAATAAGCTCTGTTCAAACAATAAACCTGCTGCAAGATATAAGCAGCCACATAGGGACCGCCAAGAAATTGTAGTCCAATATAGGGCAGGTAAGCAGCAATGTGATAGGGCCACTCATGGACCCCTAATGAAGAACCTCTATTTTATGTTTTTAAAGCTATATTTGTAAATAACCAAGTGAATATCAAATATAGATTGAATAATGGTCAAATAATATTAACCATCCGTGAAGCTAAAGCAAAGCTTGCGAGATATACTATGCAGTGTAGAATGTAATGAGTGCTATATAAGATAGTAGGATGAGGTGTAAACTCCCCTAGCTATTGTTGGGATCTATAATATAGCCCTCGGGCTGACAAGTAAAAGCCTGTTTAGGCTTTGCTCAATTCTCTATGCTTTATGTAGTCTTTAATGAGGTCCCTGAAAGAAAATGATTTGTGAGGGTTGAAATAAGGACTGAAGATCAGACCTGCTGATCTGAGTACAGAAGATAGATCCTAACATATATCGTAATGACAAAGAGAATAAGTGCTAGGGGAGCAGAAAGGGTTGCGGTATAGGCAAGAGAAACCGCACTGTTAGTTCTCCTGTTATCAGGAGACTCTTAATTTGGGGGGGGAGGTTGTAAAATAGTTGCGGCAATTAGTAGGAGCAATAACTGTGGGAGGAGGAGGTGGTGTGCTGAATGTAATGAATAAGGAGCTAATTATAGGTGCAGGTCCAGTCTGCGCTAGGAAGAGGGGCATCCTGAAAAGACTGAGGTTATATCATAGGATAGGCATTAGTTAGCAGTACGGCTACCGCTCACCTGCATATATATGCAGGGAGAGAGGAAATTATCCATCTGGTAATGATATTTTATAGGAGGGGTTTGTCACAGTAACATTTCCTAGGTCGCAGCCAGAAAACAGTATGGGGGGAAATACAAAATTTTGAGAATGAGTATATATAATTACAGGAAAAATGTTATGCTAAGGGAGAGCCATGGTAGAACACTTTGAGCACAAATACCACACTACAGTGACTTTATGTATATATGTATAAATGGGGGGGGGAATGACATTATTTATAAACAAGCCGGGTAGTGTAAGCAAGATATACATCAAATGGTGCGTGAGATGCGTAGGATTTCCATAACAGAGACATGTAAGCAAAACAATCTTCAGTAGTCTAAGCCTTGATTACATGAATATACAAATAGAAAATAAGTCTACTACAGGGCATGGGCCCTATGCCCTGCAGTATTAAACATAGAAATCTGACATATAGTTGAACACATACTTAATGACCTAAATTTTTCAAGGTAAGTATAGCATAGGAAGTGTGCCTGGGTTATACCTACGGATGCTAAAATATGCACTGTTTTGAATACTGGAGTACTAAAAATCCTACCAATATTTACATGTGTGTATTTATATCTACATACTGTAGGGGTATTCTAAAGGGTCTGGTAAATAACACTGTGGAATTATGCTGCTGTGCCAGACTCAATATGCTATAGCAAGAATAATTAACTATATGCAGTAATTACAAAGGCAGCAGTCCCATTAAAACGTGCACAAAAAACATAATTAAACCTCTACTCCCCTCCGGTGGCTTAAAGTGGTAATTACACATTCCATCACAAAATATACGTTTACATCGAAAATGCAACGGTCAGGAGTGTAAAATAGAGTAGCTGCTAGTGTAAAAAATAATTAAATACATAAAAAACAAAACAGAAAAAAAAAAGCATGCATCCTTCTAATAACTCACTCAGCTACAGCCAGCTTTTAAACAGAGTCTGCCCCAAAACTAAACCAAATGTATCACCTACTTAGTATGAGCTAGTACTAGCTATTCTGTGGACCTCCAGAAGTAGCAATGAAATTATGAGATAGTGCTTGCTGATTAGCGATAGGTATGCTTGGTGTATAGATCTGCAGTATGGCTCAGATTTAGAGGTTATTTGGCGTATAAACAGTGTCAACTAACATGACAACTTGCAGTACAAGACAATTGTAAAACTTTTAGGGTAACTTTCTACATACAACATATGTGGAACTTTTAAGACAATTAAGGTTGGCACAAACAAACATAGTGCAGCTACAGTAATGTATTTTAACCAGAAACATAGTCATTAGCTTGTCTATGCTCCGTAAATGAGGCAGATGTTTGGGGCGATAAAATAGAAAAGCGTAAAGAGTAAATAATTGGGGAAGGACTTCAGCTTACTGTACTGCCATCTTTCAAAGGTTATAGCACATAAAGCAGTTCCAAAAGAAGTCAGAGAAGTCAGAGAACTCTGGGATCAAAGCGATGTGCCAAAGCTATGCTGAAGATTTTGCGTGACAAATCTGCTCTGGAGACACCGCTGTCAGTCCGTTCAGCCTACTCCCAATCTCACTCTTAGAGCTGAATAATCCACCAGCAACCTCATTTCAACAAAGGGATCGTTGAGCAAATTCTCAGTGGGGCAGATGAGCAGTAAGAGGTTAGAGGTGCGTAGCGGCAATTTTGTGGGTCCCACCTCAACATAATGACCCTGTAGCAGGGCCAGGTCATAGTGCAGAGTAAAGTGAGCCCCATTGTCTGATTCGTGAGTGCTCCATGTGGCTTCCTTTATGGATAGTGATGGCTGCTTTGGTTCTTCCGATACTGCCTCGTGGTTACACACAGGGCTCAGCCGATCAAACTCAGCAGACATCTCAGCTAGGAGGGAATCTGTGCCCGATAGGTCCCGGACAGGTGAGCAAAGTCCTTCCACTGATTCCCAGAGTCTCGCATGATGTGCAGTTAGTAGGTCCTGCAAGGCTGAAACAAATGCAGATGGCTCCATTTTCCAAAACTTATTTGTTAAGATGGCCGCTCCTCTAGTGTATCATGTGAGAGCTGCAAGAGTTATAGGATAACTCAGAGTCCCCTCTGCTCTTTTCTTCCTCCTCAAATCTCTCAATATGTGTCCTAAAGAGTTAGGCTATTATTTTACGAAATTTTAGGCGTTTCTGAGCGATCTAGTATGTAGGCAATTGAGTTATATGAGCAGAGCTCTATCTATGTGCGACCGCTCAGATGCCCGGTTGGCTCCGCCCCCTCTACAATCACATTTTGACTGCCAATCAATATATAGGTTCTTACAGACATAAATCGTGATTATTGAATATGAGTGGCAGGGTCTCAAATACAATCAAGAACTTAAAAGAAGCTTGTGTTGCCTTTTTGGTTTATCTGTCTCTTACAAATTTTGGATTTTAATAGAGAAATATCGGAAAGGTTCTAGAGATCTCAAAATTAAAGGGACATTAAACTACTTTTCACAACTCCAAAATAATAGTATCTACTCACTGTTATTGTATTTCATACTATTCCTGCAGCTCTTTTCAAATCTGTTCTCTTGTTTTAATAGTTTAAAGGTGCTAGATACTGAAGCTCCGCCTCTTCATACTGGTCGCCGCCATCTTGGACCTCAAGTATTCTTCCAGATTGTCACAGATCAGATTTATTAGCCACTTTTTTTTTTTTCCAGTTATATTATTTGCTAGGAGTTAGTGTGCATGATACATCATGTGAGGTTTAGATTTTTGCATTTTTTTACACAGTTTTACAGTTACAGTAAAAATATATTTTTTTTAAAAAAAACACTCAATGCTATAGAGCAATACAAACATTTCAAAAATCTACAGCTCATGCTTTGTATCATGCACCTGAACCTGAAACACATTATGCTGTTGTTAAAAAGTTGACAACCTCATGGATATATAAATGCACGCTGCTTCTGTCACATGCTGTGAGTACTTAACTCCAAGATGGCAGCACCCCGTATAAAGAGGGGGCGCTTTAGTATCTGCCATCTTTAAGTTATTAAAACAGGAAAACTGATTGAAGAAATAAGCTGCAGGAACAGGATGAAATGCAATAACATAGTGGGTAGTTAATATTATTTTGTAGTTGTTCACAGCAGTTTAATGTTCCTTTTAATTTTATGTTTTCAGTTCAAATACGTATTTTTACTTTGTTTATGCTAGCTAATTATTAGTTTTATTTTGCAGAGGGATTATAAACAGCCTTGCCCCCAGTGTGCAGAAGTTAACTGGGGAATATCTGATGAAGGGAAATTCTTTTGCAAGTCATGCCATACTGTCATAGAGGTAAGAAATCTGGCAGTTCCATTAACAATTATAAAAAAATAAGTTTAGCCAAAAAAGAGGCAAATGTGCGAAGTTGAAGTTCCTGGGCTGTTTATAGTTCTGTATTTACAATACATTGAGCCATATACTGCTAGAAAGACCCAGTCTACAACGGTTTGACTAATACTTTGAGATATGATCGATTTATGTAACTTTCACATTTATAGGGCTAATTTTAGTTTTGAGAATTAGAATATTGTGGAATTTTAATTAAATATGACTTGTTATTTTTAGATGGTTTTCTTAAACGGTTATTTTAGCCATACAGCACAATCTTGGTTTACCATAGTCTTTTGGAAGTCACTGCATTCTTAAGCGCCATCTACAGGTTGCTTGTATAACATTGGGGAGCCAGATTTCAACCAAGTAATATCTTAAACTATTAATGTTTTCTGTCTAAACAATAAAGGTTTCATTCTGTCATATCCCTTTAAGTGTAAGAGGCTTGAAGAAAATGGTCTCTGTGTGTTCTGAGGCAAAGAAAATGGTTCACCATTACAAAATTTGTGATAATGGTTTTTAAACTTCCACAATTTAATTTACCGAGCCTGTTGCTTCAGATGTAAAAAACAGAACCACCCTGTATAATATCTTAAAATACAGTAGGACCCCGCTCATACAGTGGGTTACATTACAGACCACTCACTTAAAAGGACATGATACCCATGTGTTGAAACACTAAAAGCGATGCAGCATAGTTGTAAAGAACTGACTACAAAATATCACCTGAACATCCCTATGTTAAAAAATCTTCTCACAGGACACATACCATTGTAAAGGGACTTTAAGCAGCCAATCTGGATGCTAGTCCCAGGACTTGCATCTGGCACGTGCAGGCACAGTCATGTAATGTGACATCAGCTGATTGGCTGCTGTTTCTTTTTTTTTTTGTTTTAACTTGCAGCTGACAGTAGCTACAGCATATCTGTTCACACAGCACTTACTATTGTGAGTTGAAGACATTTTGAGGTAAAATATCTTCCTTTTTTACATAGCGATGTTCAGGTAATATTTTTTTGTCAGCTGTTTACAGTTATGCTGCATCACTTTCCAGTTATTTAGCATACGGTATTGTGTCTCTTTAAAGTGAAAATTGCCATAAAGCAGAACATCGCTTTTTTTCACTTGTGAATGGATATATAAGTAGGCTGACCATATTGCCGCTTTAAGAAGGAACACATATGAAAAATACATATGTGAGGGTTCTTATACAAAACCAATTCTTTAAACAGCCCTGAAAACAGCCCTGACATATGTATTTTTCATATGTGTCCCTTTTTAAAGCGGCAATATGGTCAGCCTATATATAAGCCTAAAACATGTTTAAACTATCATATTATGTGAGCAATAGAGAGCTAGGCCTAAAAAAATATTAAAGGGACAGTCTACACTAGAATTGTTATTGTTTAAAAAGATAGATAACGCCTTTACTACCCATTCAGCAGCTTTGCACAACCAGCATTGTTTTATTAATATACTTTATAACCTTTAAACCTCTAAATTTCTGCCTGTTTCTAAGCCACTAAAGACAGCCTCTTATCACCTGCTTTTTTGTTTGCTTTTCACAACCGGGGAGTGCTAGTTCATGTGAGCCATATAGATAACATTGTGCTAAAACCCGTGGTTTGTGGCAGACACTGCACTAATTGGATAAAATGTAAGTCAATAGATAATAAATAAAAAGTCATGAGATGAGGTGGCTGTTAGAAAAGGCTTAGATACAAGTTAATCACAGAGGTAAAAAGTGTATTAATATAACCGTGTTGGTTATGTAAAACTGGGGAATGGGTAATAAAGGGATTATCTATCTTTGTAAACGGTAAAAAAAAATTGTGTAGACTGTCCCTTTAAAGTAAAATTAAACTTTGTCTACCTTAAAGCATGTTGACAAAATGCTGTAATAGAGAGTCAAGCATCAAATATAAGGAATATAGACATAACCGAAACTCGCTGTGTAAGTGAAACACTGTAAAGTGGGGCCCTATTTTATTCTTATTACCTAAACACAGGCATTTGTGACCTCCATTGTTCTAATTTTAGTGATCGTGTTTTCTGATTTTGCAGAAAACAAAAGAAGCTGATGTGTCACTCTGTTTTGCTCAAAATACTAAGATCCAATCTCTTTCCAGAGGTATAAAACGGAAACAAACAAATGGTAAGCGCAAAAGAATGCTATTCCTTGCTTTATATAAAAACCTTTCGGTGAAGAGAGAGGAAAAAAAGAGATTTTACCAATATCACATATGTCACTATATGCAATATAGCACTGTGACAGTTCTGCTTCATTTACACTTTGTGCTTCCTATTTTATATAAATTTACACTTCAGATTCAATTTTATTACACATGACATGACAGTTCTGCTTCATTTACACTTTGTGCTTTCTATTTTATATAAATTTACACTTCAGATTAAATTTTATTACACTGACACTGCACTTTTTATTTTGTATTTTATATACAGCAGTGTATTTAGGATTGTTGTTTTTAATATCCTGATTATGCCTTCACAGTTTCTGTGTATCTTTAACAAATTAGGCTCATACTGTATATAGGTGTATATTTTATAAATTAGATTGCACTTTGCATGTCTTTTATTTAAATTAAAACTGAAAAACTGTCCGCTTCAGTTTCCCATTACTGGGCTTGTCTCTCCTTCATATGCACGGAACACCCCCTAAATAAGCAAAGCAAAATCTGCCTTTTAAATATTTCACTAGGGATCTAGCAGTGCTGGAGGATCAATTTAGAATATCTCACCTGAGCGGAGAGGTTTTGAATATTTGGGCCTTAGTGAGCTTGCTATCCGGAACTACCTCTTCCTAAACCCTCTCAGCTGTTCTAGTTCAATACCCAGATTAACTTTTATATGTGCCTTTTTGGTTTTTAACTTTGTATGTATTACATTGCATTAAATTGTCCACTGAAGAGTTCTTGATTACTTGGCTTTATGTATTGAACACTTACCTTAGAGCTATTCTAGCTCCCCCTTTGTGAGTACAACATTTGTGAAGTTTAAATTGTTTGTCACAGAGTTACGCTATGTTTGTCACCTTTTTTCTTTAAAGGAAACTTATGGACTGCCTTGCTGGAAGGAGTGGTTATTGATTGCTATATCTGGGACTTTCTATCAATTTGACAAATTAAAGGGATACTAAACCCACATTTTTTTCTTTCATGATTCCTTCTCTTGTTATCTTTATTTGAAAAAGCAGGAATAAAAGCTTTGGAGACGGACCATTTTAGGTGCAGTACCTGGGTTGGGCTTGCTGATTGGATGGCTAAATGTAACCAGCAAGCACTATCCAGGGTTCTGAACCAAAAATGGGCCGACTCTAAAGCTTTTATTCCTGCTTTTTCAAATAAAGATACCAAGAGAACAAATAAAATGGGATAATAGGAATAAATTAGAACGTTGCTTAAAATTGCATGCTCTATCCAAATCATGAAATAAAAAATTTGGGTTTAGTGTCCCTTTAAGTATCTAGTTGTTTATACATTGTGTTATTTTATTCACTTGACATAATGTATATATACTTTTGACTTCAGTGTCAGTTTAATATCATCAATCTCTAAATGGTGAATGATAGAACTGTATAGCTTGCTCGTATGTACTTTGTCAAAAACTTTTTTTTTTGAGTATACTAACTAATAAAAACGAATTTATTTATTTTTAAAGAAAAGGGATGGGAATGGTATATCTGTGAAGGCTTTCAGTTCATACTGCTGAAACAAGCTGAATCTCTCCAGGCTTTGGGACTGAACCCAATGATCAAGGTAAGTTCAACTATAATCTGGGATGTACATTACGTATATAAACAATTTATTCAACAGTGGAGGGGGCTACTAAACATGAGCGATCTGCAGTTGCAGCCATTTTCCTTTAAAAGAAATACATATTACACATATCAGGGACACCCATAGCATTTGTGGGGCCCTGGGCATGACAAATATGTGGGGCCCCACACTACCTGACACCATAGGCACTTCTTCATAAACTAAAAACAGGATATACATTGCACCTTCTCATACCCTCACCCCTGAAAGTGTGGGGCCCCTCCAAAGCATGGGGCCCTGGGCGAGTGCCCCTCTCTCCCTGCCCAAAGGGCAGGGCTGACACATATTACTAAGCTTTCAAAAATATTTAGCTTAATTATGCAAAAATATTAAGGATAATAAAATGTAACTTTTTAGTCAAAACTAATTATTAAATGTTTGTTCATTTTTAATTTTATGTAGGGAGAGTTCCTGTTGTATTCAAGTGGATAGAGGAGTTACCACCTTTAGTTCAGGCCAAACCTGAACACTCTTGCGCCGTTCAAAGGACAGCAAACAAATGTTTGCAGAAAACACACTATGTATAATAGCACATAAACACAAAGTCGCACATAGATTTTCACACAGACACTGCCCCTCACATACTTTGACACACACACAAAGACACTTTATATACACACGCATAAAGACAGTAACACTCTTACACACACACTCACACACACACACACAATCACACTCACTCTTTCACACCGACTGACAAACACAAAGTTAGTTTAATGATAAAGGATTTAAGAGTGGGGGGATAAAGTCCGCAATATTTTACTCCAATTGTGTCCCGCATTCACTTCCCAAACTTGTACGACAATAGCCTTAACTTTGTTTAATCCCCGGAAGTAAGCTGAAACTCGCTTGCCCTGCTTCGGGCGCCGCTTTGCGTACTTCTCCTTTTAAGCACTACGGTGCAGAGGGGCTCCGTGACCTTATGATCCGTACGCCGTTGCTTTCCCTCTCACCCTTCTCGGCGTCTTAGCCTCAGTATGCGGCAATCCGGACACCCGGGCGCTTCCAATGACATCACTTCAAGGGGAAGGAGTGGTGCGTGGTGGCAGGACAGTATACACAGATACACACTCTCTCACACACAGACACATGCAAGAGAGAAAAACTGTAGACACGTGCAGTATATTGTAGTGTATAGTGTGACCAGTTCAGCAAGAACTGACCGACAAACTGTGTTAGGGATAGAGAATGAAACGGACAGCAGAATCATGCAAAGCAAATTAAGTGGCTCCTTACTTACTGAGATATTAGTATGGGACAAAAACAGAAATAAAATGCAAAATACAAACATTTCTGTTTCTTGGCTCTAAACCCTAGATAATACTTACCAATGATAACCCACTGTCCTGAGGGGGGAATGGACAGGAAATTACCACTCTCCTGTTTACAATGTTAAAGGTGACTCTCCTTTCTGACACTTCCATTCTTCGAGATTGGTCTAGGCCTGGTAAATAACAAGGGGATTATTCTTTGTCAGTATTTGGGGATATGAGCCATGTTATAGAAATGTCTGTATTTGGTTTTCATTTTGGTTATCTGGCTCATCATAGATAATACTCATTAATTAGGTGGATACAAAGTATTCATAAAGGGAGTGATTGTTTGGCTGTTCAAACATGTTGGTTATAAATTACGCCACTTGTTATGATATTATTAATTACATGATGAAGCTGGTATCATCAATATTGAATTAGCTGCCATGTTTTACTTTGGTGACATATATTTTTATTTTGTGAAATTTCCCTTGAAAAACTTGCAAAATCCATTTTGATTATAGTTTATCTTGTGTTTAACTAAACTGTGCTGTTCTGTCATTTACTAATGGGACCAGTTTCTCTCATTCAAACTGTGGCTCTTCTAATGGATTATAATTCCTTTGAAAAGTAAGTAAAAAAATCACAGAGGGTTACACTCACACACACACACACACACACACACACATATACACACACACACACACACACACACACATATATATAGTCAAGTGTTTTGTGTGTGTGTTTTATTTATGTATTTTCTGTGTAATAGGATGAAGCGATGTGCAACTTCTGGAGGCGATATCTTCAGAAGAGTAGGCAGGCATACACCAAAAGGCCATATATGGAATCGCAGACAACATTTAGGGTAAGTGCATATTAAACTTAAAGGGACGGTCTACAATAGAACTTTTGTTTTAAAAGATAGATAATCCCTTTATTACCCATTCCTCAGTTTTGCATAAACAACACTGTTATATTAATATACGTTTTACCTCTGTGATTACCTTGTATCTAAGCATCTTATGACAGTCCCCTGATCACATGACTTTATATTTTATTTTCTATTGACTTGCATTTAGTGCTGTGGTGTGCTAAATCTTAAATAACTCCTCGGGCATGAACACATTGTTATCTACATGGCCCACATGAACTATCAGCCTCCTGTTTTGAAAAGCAAATACAAAAGTATGTGATTAAGAGGCTGTCAATAGAGCCTTTGAAACAGGAAGAAATGTAGAGGTTTAAATGTTATAAAGTATATTAATCTAGCAATGTTGGTTGTGCAAAGCTGGAGAATGGGTAGTAAAGGGATTATCTATCTGTTTAAACAATAACAACTTTAGTGTAGACTGTCCCTTTAAGGTGACATTGAAGTCAAAATAAAACTTGATTCAGACAGAACATGCTGTTAAGAAAAAATAACTTTCTAATTTACTAGGTATCCTTTGTTGAAGAGCATACCTGGGCATTCTTAGAAGTGTGCACATGCGTTAAACACTATATACATTGGTGCAAATTCTGCTGCCATACAATTCTCAAGATCTTTACATGTTCCTGAGACTACCTCCCTTCCATGTTCCTTTAAAGAAATCAAAACTAAACTTTCATGATCAAATAAAGTTTAGGATTAAAAAATAACTTTCCGATTTACTGTTTTTTTTTTTTTAAATGTACTTATTTTTTAATGTGCTCTGTTGAAACTTTGCTCCTTTCCATGATAGCAAACCAAGGTTCATGTGTCTTGAGCAATATATAGCCTCAATGTTTGCAACAATGTATAACATTGTTACAAACCCCGCTGCCATAAAGTGCTCATGGAAAGGAGCTAACTTTCTATCAAGTATACCAATAGAAAGAAGGAAATTGAACAACAAAGAGCATACTGGCATAGCATGTTCTGAGCACTACATGGCAGCAGTATTTGCAACAATGGCAAACATTTTTATAAGCATTCTTGCAATCTCTGCTTTTTTTTCATGCACACTTTGAATCATGAAAGTTTAAAGGACCAATAAATACAGTAGAATTACATAATTAACAAATGCATAATAAAAACACACTGCAATAACGCTTACTCTGAATTTCAAATAAGCAGTAGAACACATTTTTGTTCCCACCGATTTGCTGGCCCCCTGTATCATGTGGCCGCCATCAGCCAATCACAGACTAGTATATGTATACCCTGTGAACTTGTGCATATGCTCAGTAGGAGCTTGGGCCTCATAAAGTGTGTATATAAAAAGGCTGATCAAAATTTGATACTGGAAGTAAATTGGAAAGTCTATTGAAAATGCATGCTCTCTCTGAATCATGAAAGTTTAATTTTGACGTTGGCGTCCCTTTAAGCTTAAATTCCATGTCCCTTTAAATGTTTTAACAAAACAAGGTAACAAGGATAAGTGTGAAAAGAGTAGAATCCTGCTAATATGCCCAGTATGATTTACTGTTACAGATATGTGTGGGTCTTCACTAATACTGCTGTTCTATGTTTCTCTGCTAGATATCTGAAAGCAGCGCTACTAGTTCGGAGCAGGATTCGCTATCACAAACCATAAGTTTGGAAACTTCGTCCGCTTCTGAATCTGATTATATGTCAGATAGTAGTGCAGTGCTTTCCTCAGGTAAGTGGAACGAACTATACTTGGCTTGGTGAAAGCAGCAAACCGTACTGATTGGCAAAATGCTAGATGTTTATCAGATATTGATTGCCACATATTTTTATACGTATACTGTATAGAGATTTACATGTTGAATTGTTAATAATTCATTATCAGAACATAGGAAGCAGAACAGAAATCTTTCTTTTCTTTTATAAAGAACATTCTACAAAGCTATCTTCGATTACTGTCAATATAAAGGCTAGAATTAACAGTCATATTCAGTGTTCATTTTAAGAACATTATTCTATTGTATGCATAGTTGCTAACATTTTGAAAAAAATGTACAGAGTACTTTGCAGCAGAGCCCGGCCCATGTATGGTTTATGTATAATGTAGCAATTCTGATTGCTTAAAGGATGCATGTAATTTTAAAATTCACATCTATTTTGTTCTCTTGTGTACCTTTGTTAAAAAAAGTATATGTACATATCCTCAGCAGCAGCAATGCACTACTGGGAGATAGCTGTTGTTTGGTGGCTACACGCATTTGTCTTTTGTCCTTGGCTCTCCGGATGTGCTCAGCTAGCTCCCAACAGTATATTGCTGCTCTGGAACTGATTTTAATGATGTGTTCAATTCCTTTGCAGAGGTTAAACAGATGGTTATATGCAAGCTATAGTGCAATAATAAAATTGCTATAATATATTAGAGGATTTTCTTTTTGCACTGTTATAACCTTTAAAGCAGGTCAAATCACCAAGATCCTCATCCCCTCCCTTACTCTTAAGCACATAACTGGCATTGCAAGAAAAACCTTACAGCAAGTACCAAAATAAGCAAGCAAGGGTTAAATTATTAACCCTTCAGCATATTTATAGCTGGACACCACAAAGCACCCTAGTATTTATAGATGTTACACAGCCTGAAATTAGACATTGATATTACCTCAGTACATTTAACCTGCTGACTACTATGTTGGGGCTACTGAGAACAATATATGCAGATAGGACTTGCTAATACACTACTAAAAGTTTCACAAGCAGGTGGCATTTTATGAGGTAACTATTTGTATATTCATAAACTATATTCAGACTAAATTGAACAAGGGACAAGCTTAAAAGGCAGGAACAGGAAGACAAAAACAGGATTGTCCCAGGAAAACGGGACAGATGGCAACTACGTGTATGTATATATATTTGTATCTAATTTTCCCTCACATATTTATGATAGAATATGAGTTACTCGTAATTGAAAGGTTTTTAGTTTCTGCCAACGTGGAAAGGTAAATCCAATACAAGAAAACTAAAGCTAAACTTTAAATTCCTCCATTTTTATTTTTTTCTTTATTTTCTAGGTTATTTGACATGTTTGTATTAGTTTAGTTTGGTATATGTTAGTAATAATTTAGGTATCATTTGGTCCTCCATCCTACTATTGAGAGGTTAACTTCAAATGCTCCTGTAACCAGGTTTTTTAAAAATGTATTTTAAATATGAAATTTCCAGTAATTTAAGGACATTCTAATGCACAAATGGCATGATCTAAATTCTTAGGACATGTAATGCTTGATTTAACAACCATAGAAAACTATGTGCTTAACCTCTGTAAAGGTATTAAACACATAGTTAAAGCCCTGCTTGGAACACACAAACATTGCAGCTCCTAAGTGATACATGGCCAGTCATTGATTGTTTCTGATTGGCTGACTGGCTGTCTTCTGCTCAAGATATTCAATACTTGTTCCTGAACAGGATTATGCAGGGGTTAAACAGTTATCTAGGGTTAGTAATACATAAATTACATGCTTTAATGAATTAGAGCATCTGCTTCATGGTATCTTGCATTAGAATGTGCCTTTAAAAGGGACAATAAACACACAGGACCAGATTACAAGTGGAGCATTATTTAAGCATTAACTGCGCTAGAAGTAAGTTTTTTTTACGTGTTGGGTTGTTTTCGTATTATGAGTTAAAAGTAAACTGTTTTCGCTCACGCGCTAACCAGACAAACTCAAAAAGCCAAACTTAGAATATTGCGCCCGCAATAACACATTCCCCCATAAATTTTTTAGTTGTTTAAATAGTGACAAAATAAGTGTAAAGTTTAAATGTCTATAAAACAATAGGAGCTGCCATGTTGTAACTTAGGTTTCTTTCTCTGCTGTGGCCAATTAGGAACAGTTATAAATAGGACACTAGAGTGTGTAACCAACAGTGTTCTAAACTTCCATTTCTAACAGGAACTGGAAAGCTCACAATTTTAGAATGGAATTACAGGAAAAAGGGACAAAATAAATAATAAAAGCCTATTGCAGAATGAAAAAAAATAATATATATATATATATATATATATATATATATATACAAATATTATATCTCTCGTACATCAGCAGCATGCACCCACTCCTGTATGCTTGAGAAGTTGCCTAGGTGACTCCTCAATTTTCAAATAGAAATTTATATACAAAGGAGGACACTCACAGGTCTTTCCATCAACATAAATTTTCTTTATTGCATGAATCACATCACAAATAAGTTGATGTTTCGGCTAATAAAGTCAGCCTTCTTCAAGACAATTTACAAATGAAGACAAAATACATTAATCTAAAGGGCTATAAGCAATGCACAGAATAGATTTTTAAACATCAATTATCAAAAAACACAAGACAGCTAGAGTGCAATACAACGTATCATAAACAGACCAACCATGTATCAAACTGAATTGAACACCTTGGGGCTGCCTAAGCAGATATGCATAAATGTCAGTCGTAAAGCACAATAACAGTGTTCAAGATTTACAATCCAGTGACCGGTATTCCTACACGACCTACTTTGGGACGATCTATACCGGTAACATGGGGAAATCAAAAGCACATAATATCTACCTTAGCAAGATTCCAATGCAGCTTCTCATGCCGCCATTCCGGATTGAGGTATCTGTCTGTACTTGCAAAATCCCAATTGAAATATCAGCTCAGGGTGATACGTCACTGGACGTATAGCACGTTAATGGGAGGGTTTTCCTTTCCTTTAATTCAGTTTGATACATGGTCGGTCTGTTTATGATATGTTGTATTGCACTCTAGATGTCTTGTGGAAGCGCTACTACTGACGCAATGTTTCTCTCTCTGTTAGTTGTTACTTTAGTACTCGATTCACATTTGGGCAAATAACGACATTATTAGCTTAAAGGGACACTGAACCCAATTTTTTTTCTTTCATGATTCAGATTGACCATGAAATTTTAAGCAACTTTCTAATTTACTCCTAGTATCAAATTTTCTTCGTTCTCTTGCTATCTTTATTTTAAAAGCAGGAATGTAAATCTTAGCAGCCAGACGACTTTAGGTTCTGCACCATGGATAGCGTTGGCTTACTGGAGGCTTACATTTACCCACCAATAAGCAAGCATAACCCAGGTTCTCAACCAAAAATGGGTCGTCTCCTATGCATCACATTCCTGCTTTTTAAATAAAAATGGCAAGAGAACGAAGAAAAAATGATAAGAGGAGTAAATTATAAAGTTGCTTGCTAGTGATGTATGGGATATACAATCCTACCAGGAGGGGCAGAGTTTCCCAAACCTCAAAATGCCTATAAATACACCCCTCACCACACCAACAAATCAGTTTGACGAATAGCCAAGTAGTGGGGTGATAAAGAAAGGAGTAAAAAGCATCAACAAAGGAATTTGGAAATAATTGTGCTTTATACAAAAAATAATAACCACCATAAAAAAGGGTGGTCCTCGTGGACTCTTGCCAATATGAAAGAAATTAATTTATCAGGTAAGTTCTTGCATAAATTATGTTTTCTTTCATGTAATTGGCAAGAGTCCATGAGCTAGTGACGTATGGGATAGCAATACCCAAGATGTGGAACTCCACGCAAGAGTCACTAGAGAGGGAGGGATAAAATAAAAACAGCCATTTTCTGCTGAAAAAAAATAATCCACAACCCGAAATATAAGTTTAATCTCATAAATGAAATGAAAAAACTTGAAGCAGAAGAATCAAACTGAAACAGCTGCCTGAAGAACTTTTCTACCAAAAACTGCTTCCGAAGAAGCAAATACATCAAAGTGGTAGAATTTAGTAAATGTATGCAAAGAAGACCAAGTTGCAGCTTTGCAAATCTGATCAACTGAAGCTTCATTCTTAAAAGCCCAGGAAGTGGAAACTGATCTAGTAGAATGAGCTGTAATTCTCTGAGGCGGGGCTTGACCCGACTCCAAATAAGCTTGATGAATCAAAAGCTTTAACCATGAAGCCAAGGAAATGGCAGAAGCCTTCTGACCTTTCCTGGAACCAGAAAAGATAACAAATAGACTAGAAGTCTTCGTGAAATCTTTAATAGCTTCAACATAATATTTCAGAGCTCTCACCACATCCAAAGAATGTAAAGATCTCTCCAAAGAATTCTTAGGATTAGGACACAAGGAAGGGACAGCAATTTCTCTATTAATGTTGTTAGAATTCACAACCTTAGGTAAGAATTTAACCAAGTCCGCAAAACTGATTATCCTGATGAAAAATCAGAAAAGGAGATTAACAAGAGAGAGCTGGTAATTCAGAAACTCTTCTAGCAGAAGAGATGGCCAAAAGAAACAACACTTTCCAAGAAAGTATTTTAATGTCCAAAGAATGCATAGGCTCAAATAGAGGAGCCTGGACTCCAAGGAGGAGAGATTGATTTAATGACATGCTTGATGCGAACCAAAGCCTGCCAAAACAATGAATATCAGGAAGTTTAGCAATCTTTCTGTGAACTAAGACAGAAAGAGCAGAGATTTGTCCTTTCAAGGAACTTGCAGACAAACCTTTATCCAAACCATCCTGAAGAAACTGTAAAATTCTAGGAATTCTAAAAGAATGCCAAGAGAATTTATTAGAGGAACACCATGAAATGTAAGTCTTCCAAACTCGATAATAAATCTTTCTAGAAACAGATTTACAAGCCTGCAACATAGTATTAATCACAGAGTCAGAAAAACCTCTATCACTAAGCGTTCAATTTCCATACCATCAAATATAATGATTTGAGATCCTGATGGAAAAAAGGACCTTGAGATAGAAGGTCTGGCCTTAATGAAAGTGGCCAAGGTTGGCAACTGGGCATCCAAACAAGATCTGCATAACAAAACCTGTGAGGCCATGCTGGAGCCACTAGCAGCACAAACGATTGCTCCATGATGATTTTGGAGATAACTCTCGGAAGAAGAACTAGAGGCGGGAAAATATAAGCAGGTTGATAACACCAAAGAAGTGTCAATGCATCTACTGCTTCCACCTGAGGATCCCTGGACAGGTACCTGGAAAGTTTTTTGTTTAGATGAGATGCCATCAGATCTATTTCTGGAAGACCCCACATCTGACGACTGAGGTAATCCGCTTCCCAATTGTCTATACAAGGGATATAAACCGCAGAAATTAGACAGGAGCTGGATTCCGCCCAAACAAGTATCCGAGATACTTCTGTCATAGCTTGGGGACTGTGAGTCCCACCCTGATGATTGACATATGCCACAGTTGTGATATTGTCTGTCTGAAAACAAATGAACTGTTCTCTCTTCAACAGAGGCCAAAACTGAAGAGCCCTGAGAATCGCACAGAGTTCCAAAATATTTATTGGTAATCTCGCCTCTTGAGATTTCCAAACCCCTTGTGCTGTCAGAGATCCCCAAACAGCTCTCCAACCTGAAAGGATCGCATCTGTTGTGATCACAGTCCAGGTTGGTTGAACGAAAGAGGCCCCTAGAATAATACGATGGTGATCTAACCACCAAGACAGAGATAGTCGAACATTGGGATTTAAGGATATTAATTGGGATAGCCTTGTATAATCCGCGTGGAATGCTGCAGTCATGAGACCTAAAACTTACATGCACATAGCTACTGAAGGGAATGACTGAGACTAAAGGTTCCGACAGGCTGCAACCAATTTAAATCGTCTCTTGTCTGTTAGATTCAGTGTCCATGACTTTGTCTCTATCTGGAAACCTAAAAAGGTTACCCTTGTCTGAGGAATCAAAGAACTTTTTGGTAAATTTATCTTCCAACCATGTTTTTGAAGAAACAACACTAGTTGATTTGTGTGAGATTCTGCAGAACGTAAAGACTGAGCAAGTACCAAGATATCGTCCAAATAAGGAAACACCCCAATACCCCGCTCTCTGATTACAGAGAGTAGGGCACCGAGAACTTTTGAACAGATTCTTGGAGCTGTCGTTAGGCCAAAAGGAAGAGCAACAAATTGGTAATGCTTGTCTAGAAAAGAGAATCTCAGGAACTGATAGTGATCTCGATGAATCGTAATATGAAGATATGCATCCTGTAAATCTATTGTGGACATATAATGCCCTTGCTGAACAAAAGACAGAATAGTCCTTATAGTCACCATTTTGAAAGATGGTACTCTTACATATCGATTCAAAAATTTTAGATCCAAAACTGGTCTGAATGAATTTTCTTTCTTTGGAACAATGAATAGATTTGAATAAAACCCCAGACCCTGTTCCTGAAACGGAACTGGCATGATTACCCCTGATAACTCCAGGTCTGAAACACACTTCAGGAAAGCCTGAGCTTTTACTGAGTTTGCTGGAATGCGTGAGAGAAAAAATCTTCTCACAGGTAGTCTTACTCTGAATCCTATTCTGTACCCCTGAGAAACAATACTCTGAATCCATTGATTTTGGACCACATTGATCCAAACATTTTTGAAAAATCTTAATCTGCCTCCTACCAGCTGAGCTGGAAAGAGGGCCGCGCCTTCATGTGGACTTGGGGGCTGGCTTTGATCTCTTAAATGGCTTGGATTTATTCCAATTTGAGGAAGGCTTCCAATTGGAAACAGATTCCTTGGGGGAAGGATTAGGTTTCTGTTCCTTATTTTGTCGAAAGGAACGAAAACGGTTAGAAGCTTTTAAATTTACCTTTTATCCTGAGGAAAAAAAAACTCCCTTCCCCCCAGTGACAGTTGAAATTATTGAATCCAACTGGGAACCAAATAACTTATTACCTTGGAAAGAAAGATATAGCAATCTGGACTTAGAAGTCATGTCAGCATTCCAAGATTTAAGCCACAAAGCTCTTCTAGCTAAAATAGCTAAAGCCATAGATTAAACATACATTTTGATGATATCAAAAATGGCATCACAAATAAAATGATTAGCATGTTGAAGCAAGCGAACAATGCTAGACAAATCAGAATCCAATTCTTGCTGCGCTAAATGTTCTAACCAAAAAGTTGATGCAGCTGCAACATCAGCCAAAGAAATTGCAGGCCTGAGAAGATGACCTGAATATAAATAAGCTTTCCTTAGATAAGATTCAAGTTTCCTATCTAAAGGATCTTTACAAGAAGTACTATCTACCGTAGGAATAGTAGTACGTTTAGCAAGAGTAGAGAGAGCCCCATCAACTTTTGGGATCTTTTCCTAAAACTCTAAAGAAACTGCTGGCAAAGGATACAATTTTTTTAAACCTTGAAGAAGGAATAAAAGAAGTACCAGACCTATTCCATTCCTTAGAAATCATATCAGAAATAGCATCAGGAACTAGCAAAACCTCTGGAATAACCACAGGAGGTTTATAAACAGAATTTAAACGTTTGCTAGTTTTATTATCAAGGGGACTAGTTTCCTCCATATCCAATGTAATCAACACTTCTTTTAACAAAGATCAAATATACTCCATTTTAAATAATTAAGAAGATTTGTCAGTGTCAATATCTGAGGCAGGATCTTCTGAATCAGATAGATCCCCATCAGAGAAGGATAATTCAGCATGTTGCCGGTCATTTGAAATTTCATCAACTTTATGAGAAGTTTCAAAAGACCTTTTACGTTTATTAGAAGGCGGGATGGCAGACAAAGCCTTCTGAATAGAATCAGAAATAAATTCTTTTAAATTTACAGGTATATCTTGTGGATTAGATGTTGAAGGGACAGCAACAGGTAATGAACTATCCAATGAAAAAATGTTGTCAGGATCACCAAAAAGTAAATTGAAAAGACTTGCTTTATTATTTTTGTGAATAAAACAAAACAAAAAGGGTTAACTAACCCCCAGGGTAAGAGTGATAAATAACCTTAGAAACACAGAAAACATACTTCAGACGGGCCCGGACATGTACTGGTTAAGCAGGGGGACAAGTCTGGCATTGCAGGATCTGAGTCCCTGGCGGCATAGTGTGTTGCTGATGGTAGCCTTTGTTACGTTGGTCCCAGCTCTCTGCAGGTCATTCACTAGGTCCCCCTGTGTGGTTCTGGGATGTTTGCTCACCGTTCTTGTGATCATTTTGACCCCACGGGGTGACATCTTGCGTGGAGCCCCAGATCGTGGGAGATTATCAGTGGTCTTGTATGTCTTCCATTTTCTAATTATTGCTCCCACAGTTGATTTCTTCACACCAAGCTGCTTGCCTATTGCAGATTCAGTCTTCCCAGCCTGGTGCAGGGCTACAGTTTTGTTTCTGGTGTCCTTCGACAGCTCTTTGGTCTTAACCATAGTGGAGTTTGGAGTGTGACTGTTTGAGGTTGTGGACAGGTGTGTTTTATACTGATAACAAGTTTAAACAGGTGCCATTAATATAGGTAATGAGTGGAGGACAGAGGAGCCTCTTAAAGAAGAAGATACAGGTCTGTGAGAGCCAGAATTCTTGCTTGTTTGTAGGTGACCAAATACTTATTTTCCACCATAATTTGCAAATAAATTCTTTCCAAATCAGACAATGTGATTGTCTGGATTTGTTTCCACATTTTGTATCTCATAGTTGAGGTATACCTATGATGAAAATTACAGGCCTCTCTCATCTTCTTAAGTGGGAGAACTTGCACAATTGGTGTTTGACCAAATATTTTTTTGCCCTACTGTATATATATGTGTGTGTGTATATGTGTATGTGTATTATGTGTGTGTGTATGTATGTATATATATATATATATATATATATATATACACATACATGTGTGTGTATGTGTGTGTGTGTGTATATATATATATATATATATATATATATATATATATATATATACACACACACATACATGTGTATATGTGTGTGTGTGTGTATGTATGTATATGTATATATATATATATTTATATATGTATATATTTATATATATGTGTGTGTGTGTATATATATATATATATATATATATATATATATATATATGTGTGTGTGTATATATATATATATATTTATATATATATATATATATATATATGTATATATGTGTGTGTGTGTATGTGTATATATATATATATATATACACACACACAAGACAACAACAGGAAAACTGCACCCGGTCTCCGGATTCAAAGGTAAGTCGCCAAATTGTATGCCCAAATAATATCCTCAATGTCCATAGACAATAACTCCAGGGACTCTCCAAAGTGAAAAGCAAAAGGAGACTTTATTGTTGCTCCATTAATCACGGCTGAATACACATTTCACACACGTATGTGGTCAAGGCAGGTCAAACATGTTTCGTATGCTTCATATATGTTACTTCCTCAGTGACCATTGTTTTAATCACAGCTCAGAGGGCCCTTATATACCCTCATGTAACTCCACCCCTTTTAAATATGCTTAATTAGAAATACAATTAGAATTTTTTTTTAACTATTTAATTAATATATGGGGTCAAAACAGAAAAAAGGAGCATATACAAGTATGAATTAGAAACACAAAAATATCATATGGGATGTCCTAAACTGAAACATTTGAGAAATATTCATTTATTTAATAAATAGATTAACATCCCATTCTGAGTTTAACCCTCTTGGTACTCTGGTATCCAACTGGAAAATCCAAAAGACTTCCCTTTTTTTGAGAATGTCTTCTCTATTACCCCCTCTGGGATGTCTAGGGACAACTTGGATACACTGAAAGGTCAAGAGGGAAACATCCGAATTGTGTTCTCTTTTAAAATGTAAGGACACTGGCGTAGTGGACTCGGGGTCTTCAATTGACCTGAGATGTTGTAAAAAACGATCTTTCAGGGGGCGTGTAGTGAGCCCAACATACTGCTTGTCACACACCCTGCAGGTCAGAAGATATATGACAAATGACGTATTGCATGTGGAATGTTGTCTGATTTGGTATGTTTTACCTGTGGACTGAGAGGTGAAGTCAAGATCAAAAGTGGCAAATGAACATGATTTACACCTGATGCTGCTGCATTTAAAGAAACCAGGCTTCAAAGACAGCCAATTTCTCCTGTTAAGTGTGATCAGTCCACGGGTCATCATTACTTCTGGGATATTAACTCCTCCCCAACAGGAAGTGCAAGAGGATCACCCAGCAGAGCTGCTACACAGCTCCTCCCCTCTACGCCACACCCAGTCATTCTCTTGCACCCAACTAATAGATAGGATGTGTGAGAGGACTGTGGTGATTTTACTTAGTTTTTATAACTTCAATCAAAAGTTTGTTATTTTAAAACAGCACCGGAGTGTGTTGTTCCTTCTCAGGGAGAATTTGAAGAAGAGTCTACCTGAGTTTTTCTGTATGATTTTAACCGGAGTAGTTAAGATCATGTTGCTGTTCTCGGCCATCTGAGGAGTGAGGTAAACTTCAGATCAGGGGACAGCGGGCAGGTTCACCTGCAAAGAGGTATGTAGCAGCATATTATTTTCTGAGAATGGAATTGACTAGAAAATACTGCAAATACCTATATAAAGTAAGTTCAGCCTTAAATGCAGTAGTAGCAACTGGTATCAGGCTGTCATGTATGTATATTTTCACTTCAGTTTTCTGGGGAATGGCATTTCACTGAAATAATACTGTTTACATAAAGCTTTAGCCTATTTTGCAGTAAAAACGGCTTGCAGCAGGCTTTTTATGACAAATACATTTATTGATCTTAAACGTTTTTGCTGGCATGTGAAATCGTTTATTTTTCTGAGGTACTGGGTGAAAACTTATTTGGGCATTAGTTTTATCCACTTGGCGGGCATTTTGTTTGATTTATGACAGTTTACTGATCTCCCTCACTGTTGTGTGTGAGGGGGAGGGGCTGAATTTGGCGCTTTTACTACGCATCAAAAATTCAGTCACAAGTCTGTTCTTCTTCCCTGCATGATCCGGTTCGTCTCTACAGAGCTCAGGGGTCTTCAAAAAGTTATTTTGAGGGAGGTAATCACTCACAGCAGACCTGTGAGATTGTGCTTGACTGTGATAAAAAACGTTACATTCTGTACTTTTTTTCTGCTATTAAAGGGCTAGTTATCCATTACTAATGGGAGCAATCCTTTGCTAAAATTGTATTTTTACTGGGAAAAAAGTTTGTTTTCATAAAATTATCTGTTTTATTGTACTCAACTGTCATATCTTTCTGTGCTTCTTAAAGGCACAGTGCGTTTTTTGCATACTATTTATAAAAGTGAATTGAAAAGTATTTCCAAGTTTGCTGGTTATTTGCTAGTGTGTTAAACATGTCTGACTCAGAGGAATATCTCTGTGCTATATGTGCTAAAGCCAAAGTGGAGCCCAATAGAAATTTATGTACTAATTGTATTGATGCTACTTTAAATAAAAGTCAATCTGTACAAATTGAACAGCATTCACCAGACAACGAGAGGAAAGTTATGCCGACTAACTCCCCTCACGTGTCAGTACCTGCATCTCCCGCTCGGGGGATGCGTGATATTGTAACGCCGGGTACTTCAGGGCGGCCATTACAAATCACATTGCAGGACATGGCTAATGTTATGACTGAGGTTTTGTCTAAATTACCAGAACTTAGAGGGAAGCGGGACCACTCTGGGGTGAGAACAGAGTGCGCTGATAATACTAGGGCCATGTCAGATACTGGGTCACAGTATGCGGAACATGAGGACGGAGAGCTTCAATCTGCAGGTGACGGTTCTGATCCCAATAGAGTGGATTCAGACATTTCTAATTTTAAGTTTAAGCTTGAAAACCTCCGCGTACTGTTAGGGGAGGTATTAGCGGCTCTGAATGATTGTAACACCGTTGCAATTCCAGAGAAATTATGTAGGCTGGATAGATACTATGCGGTACCGGCGAGTACTGACGTATTTCCTATACCTAAGAGGCTTACAGAGATAATTACTAAGGAGTGGGATAGGCCCGGTGTGCCCTTTTTCCCCCCCTCCTGTATTTAGAAAAATGTTCCCAATAGACGCCACCACACGGGACTTATGGCAGACGATCCCTAAGGTGGAGGGAGCGGTTTCGACTCTGGCTAAGCGTACCACTATCCCGGTGGAGGATAGCTGTGCTTTTTCTGATCCAATGGATAAAAAATTAGAAGGTTACCTTAAGAAAATGTTTGTTCAACAAGGTTTTATATTGCAACCTCTTGCATGTATTGCGTCTGTCACGGCCGCATCAGCCTTTTGGTCCGAGTCCCTGGAAGAGACTCTTGACTCAATAACTATAGAGGAAATTTCAAACAAGCTTAAAACACTTAAGCTAGCTAATTCATTTGTTTCAGATGCCGTTGTACATTTAACTAAACTTACGGCTAAGAATTCCGGATTCGCCATTCAGGCACGCAGAGCACTGTGGCTAAAATCCTGGTCAGCTGATGTTACTTCTAAATCTAAGTTACTCAACATACCTTTCAAAGGGCAGACCTTATTCGGGCCCGGTTTGAAGAAAATTATCGCTGACATTACAGGAGGTAAAGGCCACGCCCTGCCTCAAGACAGAGCCAAGCCGAAGGCTAGACAGTCTAATTTTCGTTCCTTTCGTAATTTCAAGACAGGAGCAGCATCAACTTCCTCTGCACCAAAACAGGAAGGAGCTGTTGCTCGCTACAGACAAGGCTGGAGACCTAACCAGTCCTGGAACAAGGGCAAGCAGGCCAGAAAACCTGCTGCTGCCCCTAAGACAGCATGAATTGAGGGCCCCCGATCCGGGAACGGATCTAGTGGGGGGCAGACTTTCTCTCTTCGCCCAGGCTTGGGCAAGAGATGTCCAGGATCCCTGGGCGTTAGAGATCATATCTCAGGGATATCTTCTGGACTTCAAATCCTCTCCCCCAAAAGGGAGATTCCATCTGTCAAGGTTGTCAACAAACCAAATAAAGAAAGAGGCGTTCCTACGCTGTGTACAAGATCTTTTACTAATGGGAGTGATCCATCCGGTTCCGCGGTCGGAACACGGACAGGGGTTTTACTCAAATCTGTTTGTGGTTCCCAAGAAAGAAGGAACCTTCAGACCAATCTTGGATTTAAAGATCCTAAACAAATTCCTAAGAGTTCCATCGTTCAAAATGGAAACTATTCGGACAATCCTACCCATGATCCAAAAGGGTCAGTACATGACCACAGTGGATTTAAAGGATGCTTACCTTCACATACCGATTCACAGAGATCATTTCCGGTATCTAAGGTTTGCCTTCCTAGACAGGCATTACCAGTTTGTAGCTCTTCCATTCGGGTTGGCTACGGCTCCAAGAATCTTCACAAAGGTTCTGGGGGCTCTTCTGGCGGTGCTAAGACCGCGAGGAATCTCGGTAGCTCCATACCTAGACGACATTCTGATTCAAGCTTCAAGCTTTCAAACTGCCAAGTCTCATACAGAGTTTGTACTGGCATTTCTAAGATCGCATGGGTGGAAGGTAAACGGAAAGAAGAGTTCTCTCGTTCCACTCACAACAGTTCCCTTCTTGGGGACTCTTATAGATTCTGTAGAAATGAAGATTTACCTGACAGAAGACAGGTTAACAAAACTTCAAAACGCCTGCCGTGTCCTTCATTCCATTCAACACCCGTCAGTGGCTCAATGTATGGAGGTGATCGGCTTAATGGTAGCGGCAATGGACATAGTCCCCTTTGCACGCCTACACCTCAGACCGCTGCAATTGTGCATGCTAAGTCAGTGGAATGGGGATTACTCAGATTTGTCCCCCACTCTGAATCTGGATCAAGAGACCAGAAATTCTCTTCTGTGGTGGCTTTCTCGGCCACATCTGTCCAAGGGGATGCCATTCAGCAGGCCAAATTGGACAATTGTAACAACAGACGCCAGCCTGTTAGGTTGGGGCGCTGTCTGGAATTCCCTGAAGGCTCAGGGATCATGGACTCAGGAGGAGAGTCTCCTGCCAATAAACATTCTGGAATTGAGAGCAGTTCTCAATGCCCTTCTGGCTTGGCCCCAGTTAACAACTCGGGGGTTCATCAGATTTCAGTCGGACAACATCACGACTGTAGCTTACATCAACCATCAAGGAGGAACAAGAAGCTCCCTAGCGATGATGGAAGTATCAAAGATAATTCGTTGGGCAGAGTCTCACTCTTGCCATCTCTCAGCAATCCACATTCCGGGAGTGGAGAACTGGGAGGCGGATTTCCTAAGTCGTCAGACTTTTCATCCGGGGGAGTGGGAACTTCATCCGGAGGTCTTTGCCCAAATACTTTGACGTTGGGGCAAACCAGAGCTAGATCTCATGGCGTCTCGACAGAACGACAAGCTTCCTCGTTACGGGTCCAGATCCAGGGATCCGGCAGCGGCCCTAGTAGATGCTTTGACAGCACCTTGGACCTTCGGGAGAGCTTATGTGTTTCCACCCTTTCCGATGCTTCCTCGATTGATCGCCAGAATCAAACAGGAGAGAGCATCAGTAATTCTAATAGCGCCTGCGTGGCCTCGCAGGACCTGGTATGCAGATCTAGTGGACATGTCATCCTGTCCACCTTGGTCTCTGCCTCTGAGACAGGACCTTCTGATTCAGGGTCCTTTCAAACATCAAAATCTAATTTCTCTGAAGCTGACTGCCTGGAGATTGAACGCTTGATTTTATCAAAACGTGGATTCTCTGAGTCAGTAATTGATACCCTGATACAGGCTAGGAAGCCTGTTACCAGAAAGATTTATCATAAAATATGGCGTAAATACCTATATTGGTGCGAATCCAAAGGTTACTCTTGGAGTAAGGTTAGGATTCCTAGGATATTGTCTTTTCTACAAGAGGGTTTAGAAAAGGGCTTATCCGCTAGTTCTTTAAAGGGACAGATCTCAGCTCTGTCCATTTTGTTACACAAACGTCTGTCAGAAGTTCCAGACGTTCAGGCTTTTTGTCAGGCTTTGGCCAGGATTAAGCCTGTGTTTAAAAATGTTGCTCCGCCATGGAGTTTAAACCTTGTTCTTAACGTTTTACAGGGCGTTCCGTTTGAACCCCTTCATTCCGTTGATATAAAATTGTTATCTTGGAAAGTTCTATTTTTAATGGCTATTTCCTCGGCTCGAAGAGTCTCTGAGTTATCAGCCTTACATTGTGATTCTCCTTATCTGATTTTTCACTCGGATAAGGTAGTTCTGCGTACTAAACCTGGGTTCTTACCTAAGGTAGTCACTAACAGGAATATCAATCAGGAGATTGTTGTTCCATCCTTGTGTCCTAATCCTTCCTCAAAGAAGGAACAACTTCTGCACAATCTAGATGTAGTTCGTGCCCTAAAATTTTATTTACAGGCAACTAAAGATTTTCGACAAACATCTTCACTGTTTGTCGTTTACTCTGGTCAGAGGAGAGGTCAAAAAGCTTCGGCTACCTCTCTCTCTTTTTGGCTTCGTAGCATAATACGTTTAGCCTATGAGACTGCTGGACAGCAGCCTCCTGAAAGAATTACAGCTCATTCCACTAGAGCTGTGGCTTCCACTTGGGCCTTTAAGAATGAGGCCTCTGTTGAACAGATTTGCAAGGCTGCAACTTGGTCTTCGCTTCATACTTTTTCCAAATTTTACAAATTTGACACTTTTGCTTCTTCGGAGGCTATTTTTGGGAGAAAGGTTCTTCAGGCAGTGGTTCCTTCTGTATAAAGATCCTGCCTATCCCTCCCGTCATCCGTGTACTTTTGCTTTGGTATTGGTATCCCAGAAGTAATGATGACCCGTGGACTGATCACACTTAACAGGAGAAAACATAATTTATGCTTACCTGATAAATTCCTTTCTCCTGTAGTGTGATCAGTCCACGGCCCGCCCTGTTTTTTATGGCAGGTCTAAATTTTTAAATTATACTCCAGTCACCACTGCACCCTTTAGCTTCTCCTTTCTCGTTGGTTCTTGGTCGAATGACTGGGTGTGGCGTAGAGGGGAGGAGCTGTGTAGCAGCTCTGCTGGGTGATCCTCTTGCACTTCCTGTTGGGGAGGAGTTAATATCCCAGAAGTAATGATGACCCGTGGACTGATCACACTACAGGAGAAAGGAATTTATCAGGTAAGCATAAATTATGTTTTTTCTTCTTGTTTAAAGGCAGCATGGAAGGTGAAACCATATTACCCAGGGTCTTATTTTTGCGTGTAATAAAATGACACCCCTCATGTACTAGATCTCTAAGTGTCTCATCAACTTCCAAGATAGGAAGAGAGCTCCTCACAATATTACAGATTTTGTGATATTCCTGACTGTAAGTAGTAATGAATTTGGGCTTGTTCTCAGTTGTATCCAATTTGGTTTTGTGTATAAAGAGAGAATCTCTATCAATATCATCTACTTTGGATTTAGCATCCAAAAGCAGCTTGTGATCATAGCCTCTCTCTAAAAAACGGTCTGTCAATTCCTTAGCATGTACCTCATATTTCTCATGTTGGGAACAATTCCTTTTGGCCCTCATATATTGTCCTCTGGGTATGGCAGAGATGGTGTGTCTAGGATGGCAGGAGTTTGCATTTAATATAGTGTTTCCAGCAATCTCTTTACGATATTGCTGTACATCAATCTTTTATTTATCAAAATTGGGATAAAGCTCAATATCCAGGTAAAAAATCCTCTCCTCACTACTTTCAAATGTAAAATTTAAGTTCAAATCATTGTCCTGTAAATGTGCTATAAAGAGGGGAACCAAATCCTTGGGACCTCACCAAACAAAAAGCAAGTCGTCAATATAGCGACCAAAATAGGCAATGTGCTCCTTGAAAGGGTTAGTATCTCCAAAGACGCGGAACAGCTCCCACCAACCCAAATAAAGGTTGGCATATGAGGGCGCAAATTTGGCCCCCATTGCTGTTATATATAGGCAAAAGAGAGACCGCACTCGTAGGACTTAATTTCCCCACATCTGTGGAATTTTAATACTCAGTAATGTTTCGGGGTTTCCCCCTTTATCAAACATGTTTGATAAAGGGGGAAACCCCAAAACGTTACTGAGTATTAAAATTCCACAGATGTGGGGAACTTAAGTCCTATGAGTGCGGTCTCTCTTTTGCCTATATTATATTCAGATGTACTGCACCTAGGCATTATTGGATAACGTGAGTGCTTGGTGACTATATATATATATATATATATATATATATATATATATATATATATATATATATATATATATATATATATATATGGAATTTTACTTGTTCCATTATATATATATATATATAGATATATGGAATTTTACTTGTTCCATTATATATATATATATATATATATATATAATGGAACAAGTACAAATCCAGCGAGCCGTCTTTAAAATTTCAGCATTTTATTCCAGGTAGAAAATTATTTCCAAACAGCATAAAACTGTAAAAAATAGCTCATGCCTCCAGATTAAGCCATAGCCAGTCTTACGCGTTTCGGCTTAGAAACTGCCTTAATCATAGACCATATTGCTACATCCGGTGTTAACCCTTATATAGCCAGAGAAAAACAATTACAAGGGATAACAGCTGTGTCTGGATATGTGAGCTATTAATGTATACTGACAAGAAGAACAGACCCAATACATACAGAGAACTAATACAGACAATAATTTAATAGGTGGACTTAGATATGCTAACAACTAGATAACCTCTACTTCAAAATAGATAGTACATAAAGTATTAAATTCTAACCTAAAAGTCTGTGGTTTATTGAAATTAATCAAACTACCAGGATATATACACACTAATAATCTATATTGTAATCCTTCATATTTCATAGAGTATATGGTAATTTAAACTTCAAAGAAAGGCAATACAATTTACAAATCTAATAGGTCAGAATCGTTGTCTAATTTACAATCTCACACGATCTACCTTTACTTATATATATGAAACTTAAATATTCCTGTATTTTATACCCTGGTAACCTTTCAATATTTCATTTATTAAATAACCCCAGACTATAGTGTTTCTATCTAATTGATATAAGAATCAGTACTAGGTGGAGTAAAGATGTCCCAGTCCAATAGTCCTAACCCTATAACCAAGTTATGTTTAGTGTATTCTTTAGTGACTCATTTAGAATTGCCAATGGTTAATAATATCACCTGTTGCATTAAATCCCTGCGGACGTCTGGTCCGCAGGGTGAAGATTCAAAATGCCTCCCTATGTTATAGTGTGGCCGATCTGTCTCCCCCCCGCGGAGTATTTCTTACTAGTTCAATCACTTGACATTTAAATGTTTTAACCACTTTATTGTGGATCGTGCTAAAGTGATGGACCAGATCTGAGACATCTATATCCTTCTCGATGTTGTTTAGATGTTCTCTGATCCTAACTCTCACTTCACGGGTCGTGCAACCCACATACTGTTTGTTGCATTCTGTACACTCAGCTACATATACAACGTATGTGGTACGGCAATTAGTGCAGTTAGATAGAAGAAACACTCTTTGTGTGACCCTAGACTGAAAACGATTCGTCACACTTGTATGGCTGCAGGCTATGCAGGCCGTAAAGTGACACTTAAAATGTCCTTTGACTGAAAGCCAACTGCTCCCTCCTGTACTTAACTTTTTTAACATACTCGGGGCTAGGATATTACCTATAGTTTGTCCCCTTTTGGGGACAAAATTACAGCCTTCATCAACAAAACACTTGAGACTTTCATCACCCGTTAGAACTGAAAGATGTTTTGTTATAATGCCACAGACTTCCCTGAACTGTGGACTGTAAGTAGTGGTAAATGTTGGTTTATTCAGGTCAAAATTTTCACTTTTATTTTTACTCCTCTGTTGGAGCATACTTGATCGCTCCATTCTATTGACCTCTAAATAGGCCCTCTCTACAGTCTTTGGGTGATAGCCTCTTTCAAGTAATTGTGTCTTAAGGATGCTTGCTTCCGTCTGAAAATCAGAATCCAGGGAGCAATTCCTCTTTAATCTAATCATCTGGCCTTTTGCCACCCCAAACCCAGTATGCCTTGGATGGCTGGATTTGGCGTGTAAAATAGTGTTTGATGTAATAGGCTTTCTATATAGAGTTATCACCTTTTTGAGTTTTAGGGTCTCCAATAAGAGAAACATCCAAGTATGGTATAGACAATTTCTCCCAAACAGATGTGAATTGTAAATTCACACTGTTTGTATTTAAATACGTGTGAAACTGCACTGCCTCATCCTCAGTCCCAGTCCACACGAAAAGCAAGTCGTCTATATATCTCTTATATGATCTTATCTTGCTTCTCTGTGTGTTCTGTTCTCCAAAGACGTGGGATCTTTCCCACCAGCCCATGCAAAGATTTGCATAGGCTGGGGCAAATTTGGCGCCCATCGCGGTCGCACGCCTCTGGAGAGCAGATAGTTACATAAAAATAAAGATTCTTTATTAGTTTTCAGTCTGCTTGTTTTTTTAAAAAAAAAACTTTTTTTTTTACCTTTAGCCTGTAACACATTCCTATGCTGTATTTATTATTTAGATTAAGGTATAAGCAGAATGTGTGCAGGGGGCTACCAGTCCCATTTATAACCTACATTTGCAGCATATTTGACAGTTGCAGCCGTCAAAACTACAATAATGTAGTTCCCTTTACCCCACAGTCTAGATGGGAATAACTCGGCAGCCTGGTGCTCATGTGTGATGGAATAGAGGGAACATAATCTGCAAATTTAAATTATTAGTAATACATGTAAAAGATTTAATAATATTTACTTTCTAGAAACTGCAGGTGCTGAACCTCAGAGACATATTTTTTTTTTTTTTACAGCTAAACTCCGCCCACTATGCACCTTTATTTGAAGGAGCCAATCTTTGCTTAAGTCTGCAGACACAAGGCTAACCACAGTCATTATGTTAGTATAAAGGGTATTGTTGCAGCTGCTATCTGTTTAAAACCTAATAGGGAAAGATATGTAGCAGGTTTAGACTTGAGACATCTGCAGTGCACATTTCCAGTTGTAGTAATTAGCAAAATCCACAATGTACATGAATGAGTATATTGCAAAGTTCTTTTAATATTAAAATCTCAAGGTGCTAACTGGCCCTGTTATGTTATTTCCTCTGGTGAGGCTGATTAAGGACAATTATAAGTGAGCTGCTAGATCGTTCTCACTGTGTTTAATGTCCCTTTAAAGGGACATTAAACCCCAAAAAATTCTTTCATGATTCAGATAGAGGACACAAGTTTTAAAAAGTTTCCAATTTACTTCTATCTCATGTTATTCTTTGTTGAAGAGATACCTAGGTAGGTAGCGTGCACATGCCTAAAGCACTACATGACAGGAATTAGTGCTGCCATCTAGTGCTCCTGCTAATGTATAACACTGTTGAAAAACTGCTGCTATATAGTGCTGCAGACACATGCACACTCTCTTAAAGGGACAGTCTACCATAGAATTGTTATCGTTTAAAAGATAGATAATCCCTTTATTACCCATTCCCCAGTTTTGCATAACCAACACAGTTATAATACACTTTTTACCTCTGTGATTACCTTGTATCTAGGAACCTTCTTCCAGCCCCCTGATCACATGACTGTGACTGTTTATTATCTACTAGTCCTAAAGCCCCTTCACACGGGCCATTTTTTGCAGTACAGTGGTCCCACCCCTGGCGTTCTCTCCCTCCCACTCTCTTTTGCTTTCTCTCTCTCTTGCCCCTCTATCTCTCCCCCCCTCTCTCTCTCCCCCCCTCTCTCTCTCCCCCCCTCTCTCTCTCCCCCCTCTCTCTCTCTCTCTCTCCCCTCCCTCTCTCTCCCCTCCCTCTCTCTCTCTCTCTCCCCTCCCTCTCTCTCCCCTCCCTCTCTCTCTCTCTCCCCTCTCTCTCTCTCTCTCTCTCCCCTCTCTCTCTCTCTCTCCCCTCTCTCTCTCTCTCTCCCCTCTCTCTCTCTCTCTCTCTCTCTCTCTCTCTCTCCCTCTCTCTCCCCTCTCTCTCTCTCTCTCTCTCTCTCTCTCTCTCTCTCTCTCTCTCCCCTCTATCTCACCCCTCTCTCTCTCTCTCTCTCTCTCTCTCCCCTCTCTCTCTCTCTCTCTCTCTCTCTCCCCTCTCTCTCTCTCCCCTCTCTCTCTCTCTCTCTCTCTCTCTCTCTCTCTCCCCTCTCTCTCTCTCTCTCTCTCCCCTCTCTCTCTCTCTCTCTCCCCTCTCTCTCTCTCTCTCTCTCTCTCTCTCTCTCTCTCTCTCTCTCTCTCTCTCTCTCTCCCCTCTATCTCTCTCTCTCTCCCCTCTATCTCTCTCTCTCTCCCCCCTCTCTCTCGCCTCCTCTCTCTCTCGCCTCTCTCTTTCTCTCTCCTCTCTCTCTCTCTCCCCTCTCTCTTTCTCTCTCCTCTCTCTCTCTCTCCCCTCTATCTCTCTCTCTTTCCCCCCTCTCTCGCCTCTCTCTCTCTCTCGCCTCTCTCTCTCTCTCGCCTCTCTCTCTCTCTCTCTCTCTCTCTCTCTCTCTCTCTCTCTCTCGCCTCTGTCTCTCTCACTCCCCTCTCTCTCTATCTCCCGCCTCTGTCTCTCTCACTCCCCTCTCTCTCTATCTCCCCCCTCTCTCTATCTCCCCCTCTCTCTTTTTCTGTCCACATCTCCCCTCTTTCTCTCTCCCCTCTCTCTCTATCTCTCTCCCCTCTCTCCCCTCTCTCTCTATCTCTCTATCTCTCTCCCTCTGTCTCTCTCCCTCTCCCCCCCTCTATCTCTCTCTCACCCCCCCCCCCCCCCCTCTCTCTCTCTCTCTCTCTCTCCCTCCCCCCCCCCCCTCTCTCTCTCTCTCTCTCTCTCATTCTCTCTCCTCTCTCTCTCTCTGTCTCTCTCCTCTCTCTC